>NW_006408578.1:1930386-1974025 GCF_000296735.1 Chrysochloris asiatica | reverse complement strand
ATAAAGCACCCCCACAGAAGTTTACATTAAAAAAAAAAAAAAAAGGTAAATGAGAGGCAGAATGAAAGAGAAAGTAAAGTTAAATCGAGAATGAAGTAAAAGAAAGAAAGAAAAAACAATTTGGGGTGTATAGACATCTCCAGAGATCAAAGGTGACAGAGAAGGTTTGGAGGTAAAGACAGCAGAGTAATGGTTATATAAAAGGTTATAGTCAGGCAAGCTGACAACCAGAAATTATTGGGGTTGTGAATTGTAAATGAACTCAGAGGACAAAGAAGGATCATTGAACTGTTACCCTTAAACGACACGGGTAGAAGTGAGGTAAGCCCAGTAAGTGAGAAGACAAGAAGTTAAGTTGGTAGCAGGTGCTACAGGTAGGTCCATCCGGGAGAGTGGTCACATGTAGCTGCTGAATGTCCGTGAGATATGACATGCATCAAAGGAGAGAGACAAAGATGACTGGGAGTGATACTGGGCAGTTGGAAAAATATGCACTATAATAATCAATAAGTTCAGAAAGAAGAAGCAAAATTCCTTGGCCTGAGCCAAATTACCAATGACATACTTGAAGACAAGGTGATCAGGGAGTATCACAGGTTGGAAAGTCTAATGGAAAAAATAGCTCTCTCGTGATAACAGGGATCTATTGACCTAAACAAAACGGAGTTGGTTTAGTCATTAGATCTCAAATGAGGACCCTGAAAATGAGGAAGTTAATAAATTAGCTATGATGCTCTTATGGTCCTAGAAGGAGAATAGGATGTGATTAAACCCACCCAGGTATTTATCTCAGGAATTAAGCAGTTGAGACCCTAAAGGTAGAAAGTATGAGGAAGCTTTTTGATTTATTGTTTCCTTTCTTGGTGTTAAAATGGATTAACTGTACATCCAAATATAACATACCGTATATAATGTGCCTGCTTTTTGTAATGGGCAGGACAGTCTTGAACAATTATTTCCCCTGTGCTCCAGATTGCTACCTTTCTGTTAATAAAGGTTGGATTCGATCTCTCCCTGTCTCTGTGATTGACTCCAGTGACAGGCGCCAAACCCTCGTTTCATTTTGGCAACACTAGGGTTTGGGAAAATGACAAAATAAATAAATAATAAGGCTTTGGGGAGAAAAAATGATAGCAGCAAGATACAATGAACTCTGGGGAGGTGTTCCTACAATATATATAAAAAAAATCTTGAATATTGCAGGTTCATTTAACAAATATCTTTGATAACTGAATATATACCCAGTTTGAGTTGTAATTTAGAGAGCCTGATTTGTCTTAGTGAGCACCGGGTTTGAAAAAGTAACACAAAACTGCAAGAAGCCAAAATGCCATAAAAGAGGGAAGCGTTTATAAACCAACATTTGAGCAAGAATCTTAGAGTTTTCGAGGACTATGGACAGAAGAAAATGAAACCAAGTCCTCCAGAGTCAAAGCACATCTTGAATTTTTCTTCCATCTGAATTTAGAAACCAGATACATTGAACACTGTTATCAAAGATGAGATGAGTTATGGGATGATATCAAGGACATCAAGGAGCTCTGGTAACATAGTGGTTACGAATTGGGCTGCGAACCGCAAGGTCAGCGGTTCAAAACTACCAGCTGTTCCATGGGACAAAGATGAGGCTTTCTGCTCCCGTAAAGATTTATAGCCTCAGAAACCCTGTACAGGGTCGCTATGGGTCGGAACCGACTCCATGGTACATAACAACAACAACATCAAGGACATCATACATAAAGAAAGCAAAAGATCATTAAAACGACAGGAAAGAAAGAAAAGACCAAAATGGATGTCAGAAGAGACTCTGAAACTAAATGTTCTTGCTAAAGCAAATGGAAGAAATAATGAATTAAAAGAGTTGAACAGAAGATTTCAAAGATTTAGTCTAATAAAATGTGTAAAGACCTGGAGTTACAAAACCAAAAAGGAAGAATACCCTATTGGTGTTTCACAAACTGAAGAAAAAATGCAAGCCTCGAATTGCAGTATAACAGGATTCTAAGGGCAAAACATTGAATGCTGTAGGAAGCACCAAGGAAAGATGAGGAACAATACAGAGTCACTGTATCAAAAAGAACTGTTCAACATTCAACCATTTCAAGAGGTATCAGATGACCAAGAACCAACAGCATTAAAGAAAGAAGTTCCAAGCTGCACTGAAGGCACTAGAAAAAAACAAGGCTCAAGGAATTGACAGAATACCAATTGAGATGTTTTGACAAACAGATGCAATGTTGGAAACACACCTGTCCAGCTGATTGGAAGAGATCTATATTCATGCCCATTCCAAAGAAAAGTGATCCTACAGAATACAGAAATGATTGAACAGTATCATTAATATTACATGCATGTAAAATTGTGTCAAAGATAATTCAAAAAGAGTTGTAGCAGTACATCAGTGGGAAACTGCCGGAAATTCAAGCTGGCTTCAGAGAGGATGTGGCGTAAGAGATGTCATTGCTGATGTCAGGTGGATCTTGAGTGAAAGAAGAGAACGCCAGAAAGAGGTTTACCTGCACCTTATTGCCTATGCAAAGGAACTCGCTTTGTGGTTCATTGCGAAGAATGGGAATCCAAAAACACTTCATGTGCCTATGAAGACACTGCATGGTTAAAATCAGGAAGGTTGTGTATCAGGGTTGTATCCTTTCACCATACTTATTCAGTCTGTATGCTGAGCAAATAATCTGAGAAGCCTGGACTATCTGAAGAAGAATATGGCATCAAGATTGGAGGAAGACTCATCACTAACCTGCAATATGCAGACAGTCCAACCTTGGCTGCTGAAAGTGAAGAGGACCTGAAGCACTTATGATGAAGAACAATGACTACAGCTTTACACCTCAACATAAAGAAAACAAAACTCCTCACAACTGGACCAATACGCAGTGTAATGATAAATGAAGAAAAGACTGAAGTTGTCAAATTGTCAAAAATTTCATTTTGCTTGGATCCATAATCAATGCCAGTGGAAGCAGCAGTCATGAAATGAACATGTTGCATTGGGCAAATCTGTTGCAAAAGAAGACTTCTATAAAGTGTTAAAATAAAAAATAAAATAAAATAATATGTCACTTAGAGGACTAATATGCCCCTGGCTCAAACCATGGTATTTTCAATCTCCTCAAATGCATGTGAAAGTTGGACAATCAATAAAGAAGATGGAAGAAGAATTGATGTCTTTGAAATATGGTGTTGGTGAGGAACACTGAGGACACCATGGATTACCAGAAGAATGATTAAATTTGTCTTGGAAGAAGTATAGCCAGAATGCTCCTTTAGAGTCCAGGATGGTGAACTTCATCTTATGTACTTGGAACATGTTATCAAGAAGGACATCATACTTGAGAATATAGAGAGTCAGTGAAGGAAGATCCCCAATGAGATGGATTGACACAGTGGCTCCAACAATGAGCACAAACAGAACGATGATTGTGAGATGATGCAGGTCCCAGCAGCATTTTGTTCATTTGTACGTAAGGTCACTGTGAGTCAGAACCAATTAGGTGGCACGTGACAACAACAACAATAACATGGGCCATTTACAAGCCCACTGAGTCATATACACTGTACTCAAGAGTACAAACAACCAATAATATTAGCATCTGGAAATTAATGTAGTCATTCTAATATCTTTGCATTCTACATTTAACGTGCTCATAAAGTTTTGTGTCCCAAGGTGACAGTTTAAATTAATGACCTTCCCAAGAGTCACTGGGGGAATTCTAAGGAGGGAAACCTATAAACAAAGGGCACAAAGATGATTTTTAGACGTTGCATGGCTAGTAAAATTAATAATAATAATACCAGTGTCTCTCCTATTTATTTGGTAAATATTACCCTAGAATATTTGATTGATTTAAAAACATTCAATCAAAGTGTGGGAGAAGAATTTATGTAATACTGCAATATAGTTGGAATCCTGGTGTTGCACTGTAGGATAAGCACTGGACTGCAAGGTTGGTTTGAACCGCAAGATTGGTAGGTCAAACTCACCAGTCACTCCTTGGAAACCCTATGCAGAGTCTCTATAGTTTGGAAACAACTCAATAGCACTTAACAACAGCAACAAATGTAGTTGGGCTCCTGGTATGGTGCTGTAGGATTAACATTGGACTTTGAACCACAGGTCCTGCCCTTCAAACCCACCTACTGTTCCTCGTAAAACTCTATTCAGGGTCACTATGAGTAGGAACCAGCTTGACAGCACTTAACAACTACAACATCGTTGGAGCCCTGATGTGTTTTACTGGAGTCCAGAATAAACACTGGACCATGAGGTCGTTTGAACCACAAGGTTGGTGGTTCAAACTCACCAGCAGCATTTTGGAAATCTCGGAAAGGAAGATGTGGTTGAACTGCAATCTGCTTATCCATACTACTATGAATTGCAATCTGTAGATTCAAATAAGAAGTCAGAAAATTATTTTAAACTTTAAATAAAAGCACATGAGACATTTTGACAGGTATTTTTCCTCGATCAATTATATTCCTGAAGCAATGCAAAAAACATCTTTTCCCCCATTCTTCTTAGCTGTGGCATGAAACCCTCCTCTTTAGCATGATACTTTGCTAAGCCTACTATAAGGCCGGGCATCTAGCACTTGTGGATGAGCTGGTACAGAAAATTGAGAGAGAAAAAAAGCTACATTTTTCTGCAAAAGAACATAATGGCTGGGGCAGAACTTGTTGTTGATGAGTCGATTCAGACCCAGCGCAACCTTATAGAATAGAGTAAAAGGGCCCCTATGAATCTTTACAGAAGCACACAGCAAGAGCTCAATGCTGTTCTCTAAAATGCAGAATTTTAGAAGATATTTGGCAGAGAGTTTAAAAGACCCAAAGAGCTGAAAATAGAACTGGGAAGAGACATTTATTGGCGATTGTTGTTGCTATAAGTACTGTGAGTCAGTTTTGACTCATAGTGACTCTGTATAGGGTTTCAAAGGAGTGGCTGGTGGGTTTGAACCATCAAGCTGTGGTTAGCAGTCCAGTGGGACAGCAGCACACCAAGACTTGTTGTTAAGTGCTGTGGAGTCGATTCTGACTCATAGTGACCCTGTATAGGGTTCTAAGGAGCAGCTGATGGGCTTGAACGGCCAACCTTGCAGTTAAAAGCCACTTTGCAGCCCAGGGCATTAACCCACAGCACCACAACAGGACTCCAGGACTGAAGGGAATGAAATTCTGCCCAATGTGAGAAGTAAATTCCCTCTAAGTCTTCCTCGTGAAATCCATGTTCTCCTAAATCTTTGAAGAAAATATGGAGAAACGTAAAGCTGCTTCAGGTTGGAATAGGGTGAAAACAGAGCCTATAGGAGTTACCCTTTTTCCTAACTATTTAGTAATTTGTTGGAGTCTCTGGGTGGTTTAGAGAAGTAAAGGCACTCGCTGTCAACCAAACATTTGACCACCAGAAGCACTTCAGAAGAAAAATCTGGTGATCTAGTACTGAAAACTTAGCCATTGAAAATTCTATGGAGCCCAGTTCTACTCTGACAAACATGGCATCACCATGAGTTGAATGGCAAGTAGTAGGAGTGGTAATTAATTACTTTACATATATTTTCATTTTTATTAAGAGAGTCCTGGTGTGGTGCTGTAAGATAAGCACTGGACTACTAACCATAAGGTCGGTGGTTCAAATCCACCAGTTACTCATTGCAAACCCTCTCTGACTCAACAGCACATAACAACAACATCAAGGGAATTATTTTCCAAAAATAGACACACTTTAAATTATAAACGTCTTACGTGCTCATTAAATGAGTTGCAAATGATAGAGAAGAGCAAAAATTAAAGTGGAGAAGTATTCCCTTAAGAGTGCAGCCTCCATTCTCCTGGTAGGTAACCAGTGCTAATGGTCTAATAAAGAGCTTCTGACTTTTGATGTGCAAATGAATCACTGGGCGATCTTGTTAAAATGCAGATTCTATTCCAGGAGGTTGGGGAGTTCTAACTAGCTCTCAGGTGATGCAGTTCTGAACTGTACAGGAGCAGTCAGGTTACAGCTGACTTGTGCATTGATTCACTTGGGATCAAACAACAAAATGAGTTGGTTTAAGGCATGAAGAGCCTGAGGAAAGCAAAGGACAGGGGAAGAAGGGAAAGATTGTGTGGGTTGAGTTTCTTGTTCGTTATTGTGTGTCCTGGATTCAGTTCTAACTTATTTCAACTCAAAAGTTTTCCTAGGACCCCTGGTATGGTGCTATTGAATTAAGCACTGGACTACTAATTACAAGGACATAGTTCAAACCCACCAAGCATTCTTGGAAACCCTTGAAGGCACACAACAATCTTTATGCAGATTTACAAGATTTTCTCCCTCAAAGTTATTGTGTAGGTCAGAACCACTGGCCTTTCAGTTAGCTCCTAGTGTGTTGAGTACCATCTTCTTTTCCTAAATTTTAAATTTTTTGAGTCATTTACTTTTTCTTGATTACCCAAGCAGGCTTTGTGGGAAAGGTGTGCTAGCCTAAGTTTTGTTACATGGTTATCTACTCTTGAGCAAAGCTGGTTGCATTGGCTGCATGTCTTTCTCTGACCTGTGGCCATTCCCTTACTATTCTGTTTTCCCATCAGGTGTGACACTACTTTGCATCTATCACCTGTGACCACACTAGGCAAATTCTAGGGCTCAATGTAGACATATCAATTTGATTTTATTTCTCATAGGAGCTCCTTAGCTTGATAGACTTGGTTCTGGGCCTTTGATTCACCAGATGGGTATGGTTGCCAGATTTAGCTAATAAAAATTCAGTATTCCCAGTGAAGTTTGCATTTCACATAAACAATGAGTAATTTTTCTAAGTTTGTCCAATGCAATACTTGTTAAAGTGCCATCAAGTCAGTTTTGACTTATAGTGACTCACTATAGAATTTCCAAAGCTGTAAATCTTTATGATAGCAGAAAGCCTCACTTTCTCCCATGGAGCAGGTGATTGGTGGGCCCAAACTACCAACCTTGTGGTTTATAGTCCAGTACTTATCCTACAGAGGTACTGTACTCCACCGCAATACTTGTTGTTGTTAGGTGCCATTGAGTCAGTTCTGATTCATAACCACCCTATATAGGGTTTCCAAGGAGCTGCTGGTGAGTTTGAACCACCACCTTTTGGTTCAAATTGACCTTGCAGTCCAGTGCTTATCCTGCAGCGCCACACCAAGACTCCACTGCTAACTGAAAGATCATTGTTTATCTGAAATTTGAATGTCACTTTACTGTTGTTGTTAAGTGCCATCCAGTTGGGTTCCACTCATAGCAACCCTATATAGGGTTTCCAAGGAGCAATTGGCAGATTTGAACAGCCAACCTTGTGGTTAGCAGTCCAGTGCTAATTCTACAGCGCCACACCAGGATTCCAGTGTCATTCCAATGCGGGCGTCCTGGTGTGGCACTGTGGGTTAATACGCTGGACTGTAAGGTCAGTTTGAACCGCAAAGTTGGCAGTTCAAGCTCACCAGCTGCTCTTCGGAAATCTTACACAGGGTCCCCATGGATCAGAACCAACTCAATGGCACTTAACAACAACAATATATTTTACCTGGAAACCCTGCAGGGGTGTCATACAAAAGAGCAAGCCTTATATGCAGTGGGTAATATCTGGACCACAGGCAAGTCTTCTTTGCCGTAAGATTCTGATCAGTCCTCCTTTCAGGAAAAAGGAGAGAAGAGGAAGGGAGATAACAAGGCATATAAGAATAACCTGTCTGTCAAAGGAGGGCTTTCTACTGAGTCAAGCTGATGAACTGCATTTTGGATGATGGTACAAGGCAGGCAGGGAGGCGAGAAGGGAGACATTATCGCAAAACTATGGCACATGGCAACTGCTGTCCTTCTAAGAAAGTGAATTCCCACAGGGTTCCCACTGACACTGCCTGTAAACATGTTCGAAATGGAGGTTGAGTGCAGAGAGGGGACACAACTGAGGGGGGTCCTTAGGAAGTCCTACAGTGAGGAATTCTCAAGGTGCTCCATCTTTAGGAATAAAGGAGAGTGCTAGACCAGGCATAGGCTGTTGATTCACACCCAGGGTTATGTGAGCAGGATGATTTGGGGGCATGGAGAAAAAAATCTGTTCTAGGACTAGGAACTTTAAATAAGAATACAGTCATTAAGACCAAGGGTGCCATTTGGGTTAGATTGTAGAAGTGGGGGGAGGGAAAAATGGGTCATTCGGGATATATTGTAAAACTCCATAGTATCCAGTAAAAGGGGAGCTGGAGGAGAGGCTTTTTCAGGCCAAGGGAATAAAACTCTTTGCAGACCAGCCATGCAGACACGGTCTCCAGTGTCTACTAGGTTGGGTGCTCACTCTTGCTAAAATGAGTACAGATTGGATTTCTTGAGCATTTGTCAGTATCAACAATGTTTCTAACAATACTGCCCATGACTGCCCCTAACACCACCCCATAGTCACACCGTTGGGTGTTTTGGACAACCAAAAGACCAACACTGATGCAAAAAATCAGGAACATCTTCAGAGATTCTGGAAGACTCCACAGAGCGTCCAAGAGAGTGGGTAGTAGATTCCCTACCTAGAGGAGGAGGGCACTTGTCCCTTTGTAATATGATGTCTTGGCTGGAGAAGGATAGTTCGGCACCCCAAGCTGCCCTATAGAAATGCAAGATGATATTGTATTGTATTAATGTCACTTAATGGTAGCTGTCAATGACAGTGATGAAATAAATATGGAAAAGGAAATTACTGTAATTGATTGACAGTCTGGAATCTTCCATATTCGACCTAATGAGAGAAACCTATGAGCAGCAGCTTCCAGTTCAGGCTATTAATGCAAATCATATGCACTGTGCCGGCATGCTGAATTATGCAATGCCATGTGAATGTCTAATCCATTTCACCAGGCTTGTCTTTATCCAGAAAAAAAAAAAAATTTTTTTTTTTTTCACTGACATGCTGATTAGTATATTAGAAGAGTTTAAGAAGTTTGGTGCTAAATTAGGTGCCATCATGGTGTTATTAATTTAGTTCTGAACAAGACAAACAGCTCTGTGCAGCCATCAAAATCACTACATAGGTCTACAAGATAACTTTGTCAAGACTGATGCGAATTTACAGAAAAGTCTTGTGATATGTGGAGGGAATTAGCAAATAGATAAGGAGCACATCATTTTTCTAGAAAACCACTGTCAAGGACTCAGGACCCATGCAGAACTAGACATCTGCTAAGACTTCTACATTGCTAGCACCAATCATTGGTTCTCAGATGTTCAGATAAACTTCTCAGATAGCACCAGATGTGGGGGGGTCAAGGGAACAATAGGTATATATAAGGCCTCCTTTGGAGACCCCACAGGGATTTAAGTACTGCCAAGATATCACCATCAACAAAGACAAAACACTGTCTGGGGGACGAGATCTGTTGGGAGAAAAATAAGTTGCTGATTGTTCATTATTGATGTATCCCAAGAGTTCATAGAGTCTCTATCCCATGAGTTTTACATAGAATGGCAGGTGTAGGTCAAAGAATGACTTTAATAAGAAGTAGGAAAACTGGTGGGGCTCTGTGGGTTGATGAGGTTTGAAATGCAAGGTCATTGTTTCAAGCTCACCAGCTACTCCTTGAAAACTCTACATGACTCAACAGCACTTAACAACAACAAGAGCTGATACTTTTGAGAATTCCATGGCCTTAAATGGTTTATTCCCTGTGCTTATCAATGCTCAAAATTTGAATCAATAGAGGAAGTGCCAAGATTCTTCTAACTACATTCCCTTGAGTTCGTTCTGATCTAGTTATTCATAAATAGCACCAGTGCCCCCAGATTGGATAAGCATTTGGCTAGAGGAGAAAGGAGTGGAGGCAACAGTGATTTCATGGTAAAATTCTTGCTTTTCAGGTTCCTTCCAATACACCTCATGTACAACTACCAGGTATCAGTGAAGGCTTGTGTGTTGCTATGATGCTAAACAGATTTCAGCGGAGCTTCCAGACTAAGACAAAGAAGAAAGAAAGGCCTGGTGATGTACTTCTGAAAATCAGCCAATGAAAATCTTGTGGATCACAATGAATTGTCCATGGTACTATACCAGGAAGCATTGTGTTCTATTGCACATAGGGAGGGTCTCCATGAATCAGAGGTCAACTCAATGGCAGCTAACAACAATAGAAGAAGGTGTCATGTTCTGTATTTTTTCTACTTGTGGTTTCAAGATAGATGGACTTCTTCTCAATTCCCCAAATATTTTTGGATCACCTTTTATGTGCCATGTTCTATCTAGACCCTGGCTATATGAGTGTTGTTCCTGCCCTCTGGGTGTTTACAGTCTAGTTGGGGTGCAGGTAAGAGTTGGAAATTACAAGAAGGTGTGAGGAGAGTCACAGAAGAAGAAGCACGGATTTATTGTATCTTAGCTGGAGGTGGTCAGGCAAGGCAATGCTAAGCAAAAGTCCTTCCTGTCAGAACTCCGAAAATTATGCTTTTTATATTTTTAAAATTTTTATTAACCACCTAACAAGACAACTGTGTATTGGTGGTGGCGGTGGTGTGCCGTGGAGTAGGTTCCAACTTATGGCAAACCTACCAAGGGTTTCCAAGGCTGTAAATCGTTACAGGAGCAGAAAGCCTCAACTTTCTCCCACAGAACGGCTAGTGGTTTCGAACTGCTGACCTTGAGGTTAGCAGCCTGATTCATGACTGCTATACTACCAGAGACTGTGTATTAGAAATGCTGTACTTAACAAACTTGTGTTTTCATTGTCATGATTATAATGAGGCCACTTTTTCTCCTTTTAAAATAAGTCAACTTAAATTGAAAAGTGAATGGATTTAAAGAGAATGTTAAGCAAAGAATAGTACAATGGTACTCAAATATACCATAAATTGTGAATTAAGTACGTGAATGATGGACGTCTGTGATTCCTAAGTGAGGGCTGCCCAGGATCAGAGGGTTTCAGGGAGAGTTGAAACAACAAAACTAAGGAAAAGAAAGATGAGACGAAGTTCTTCCATGTGCCCTCACATTTATTATTTTACTCTTTCACCATCCCGAGTCTCCTGTGGTGTAATGTGTTCTCAGAGAATTTTCTATAGAATAATTGAGACCCTTACAAGGTTAAGTAAAACACTAAAGGTCACCCAGCAAATTAGCAGTGGAGGTAGAATTACAACCCAAGGCATCTCACCCCCAATTGAAAACAGTGTCTCCAGCCATCAAAGTTCTGAGTAGGAAGCAAAATGGAAAAGGAAACTTCATGTCAGCAAGTGAATGGAGAGAAAAGTAAAGGCTGCAATGGGCTTGAAAATGCAACATGATTTTCATTACTGCATGTCTTTTGAATTGACTGTATTTGAAGCGCTTTGCTGAACATATGTTCATTTTTCCCTGAAAAGCTAGCATGGCCATATCAGAAGTCCATGTCCTATGCAGTATAACATCTGGCTTTCACAGAGTTGGGAAGGAGCATTAATGGAAGGTGGGCTTGTCCTTCTTTGCAGCTCTAAAGTTGTTCCTTATACGGCTCCCAATTCTTCTGGTGACTCATTAAAAGATAATTTGTCATCTATGAGTTTTTCAAAACCTTGAGGAAGCTAGCTCGACTTTCCAGTCACTACCACCTTGTTGTTGTTGTTGTTGTTGTTGTTAGTGCTGTGGAGTTCGATTCCAAGTCATAGCAACCCTGTGTAGGGTTTCCAAGGAGCAGCTGGTGGGTTTGAATTGCTGACTTTGTGGTTCGCAGTCCAGTGTTGATCCTGCAGTGCTTCACCGGGATCCTTGATTTCCACACGTTTGTTTCCTGCTTGAAGAAGAGTAGAAAGATTGCTCCGCCAAAAGGTTCTTCAACACACTCTTGTTTCCTGGTCATCTGAGTCCCTTCCCCAGCTGATGCCTTCTCCCCTCTTCCCACCACCTTTACCAACTCCATTTCCTTCCCTGTCCTATCTCTTCCCCATGTCTTCCCTTCCTTTGTCCATGACCCACAAGATTTCATGAACTTCTAGCTTCAGGGTTCATGGCTCATTCATTCAACAAACACAACAGAGTAACTACTATGTGTTAGGCTCTGCTCTACATCCCAGGCATATCCATACAGCCCTTGCTTTTGAAAAGCTTCTGTCCTGTTGGGAGGAGACCAACGATTAAACTAGTAGGTTAAACAAAACAAATAATGATAAATTCTGTGCAAGAGCATTTTCTTTTTAATGAATGTGAAAGTAAGTGAACAAACGGAAAACATAACACTTAAGTTGAGCACTTACGGGTCACTTAAGGGAGTTTTGGTGTGGCGCTGTGGGTTAATGCACTGGACTGCGAGGTCAGTTTGAACCACAAGATCGACAGTTTGGAAACAAGGTCACTATGGATGGGAACCAACTTGACGGCACTTAACAATAACAACAACAACAAGTTGAGCCCTAAGTCCTGATGGAGGTGAAGACTATTTCAGGTAGAAGGAGCTACTTGGGGAAATGCCCTAAGGAAAAGAGGCAGAGAGAAGTTCAAAGAATTGAAAAAAGGCTAGTGTGTGGTAGTATTTCTGAATGGGCAATATTGTGCAGAACAGTCACCTGCCTTTGGGGATGTATAACATCCTTAGCCTCTCTCCCTTCAGATGTCAGTAAATCCCACAGTTCTAACTGCCCAAATCCACATACACCTCCACACACAGCTCCCAGTGCCATTTGGGTGGCCCCAGTACTGCCCCATTTAGGAAGCATTAAGACAGAGCAGGTTAGGAGGAAGCCAGAGAGGAAAGAGTTCCAGATCACACAATACTAAGGAATTTAGATTTTATTTTAAATGTGATGGAAAACCATTGGAAGATATTTAAGCAGGTGAGTGATGTGTTCAGATTTCTGCTTTTAAAGGATTGCTTAGGTTGCTATGCGGAGAATGGATTATGGGTATCCAAAATCCACAATCCAAGTTAGGGCAGAAATTCTGTTAAGCGATGATGGTTTGGAATAAGACAACCTGACAACTGCAGCCAGGTACACAGAGCACACATTGCTGCACATATAGCTTCTATACAGCATTGTGGGGCAGCAGTGGAAGGTCTGTGATAGAATCCTCACTTTCCATACAGCCACCACACCACTGATGCAGCCACCACTCATCTGTCAGTGGAGGCTTGTGTGTTGCTATGATGCTAAACAGCATTTGACAGTATCCAGACTAAGAGGGACTAAGGAGAAAGGTCTGGCAATCTCCTTACAAAAATCAGCCAATGAAAATCCAGTGGATCACAACAGTACAATCTGAAAGTGATCGTGGGGATGGCCACAGGCCTGGGCAGCTTTTCATTCCACCAGGCAGAGTCTACATGAGTTAGAGTTAACTCAATAGCTGCTAGAAACAACACAAGGTTAACTGGAGTCTCAAAGAGTGGAACCAAGAAGTAGGCTAAATCACTTATAGCATCTGTTCACCTAGGGAAAGCTATTTGGGAATATGTCTATCAAAGGAGGCAAACTGAGGAGCCCGAAGACCCTCAAATCGTTAAATAAATCCATTGCTATTGAGTTACTGTGACTCATGATAACCCTGCAGCACAGAGTAGAACTGCCCCATAAGTTTCCCAAGGCTGTAAATCCTTATGGAAGCAGACTATCACATCTTTCTCCCTTGGAGCATCTGGTGGATTCAAACAGCTGACCTTCCCATTAGAAGCCAAATGCTTAACCCTCTGTGCCACCAGATCTCATTAATCTTCACATGTCGAAGTTGTTGTTGTTAAGTGTCGTTGAGTTGGTTCAGACTACTAGCAACCCTTCATAGGGCTTCCGAGGAGCGGCTTGTGGACTGAACCACCAATCTCACTGTTAGCAGTCCAGTGCTTATCCTACAATTATACACCAGGACTCTAATCTTCACATAGAGACAAGAAATGATGTGGAGCGGGTAGAATTCAATGGCCTTTCAAGTTCCCTTCCAGCTCCAAGGCTGTACAGTGCTAACAAATTTCCACACTGTAAGACTGTCTTCCACACTGAAGACACCAGAAAGAACCTCCTCCTTCTGCACCCTCAGATGGCTCTGTCATCATGGACAGCCGGGCCATCAGAGGATAGCAGTAGCTCTTCCTGCCGCCTCTCAGTTCCTCTCTGCAGCTGACGGTCCACATGCCAGAGTGGCACACAAGCACTTTCTTCCCAAGACATATCTTTTTCATCTTGGTGAACAGGGACACTGTGGGCCACCTTCCAGGATCTGTCTGCTGACAGATTAAGAAGCATGTCAACTCGATTTTATATGAGCAAATATTGCAAAGCAGAAGTCTTAGTTTTGTTTTCTTTTTCGGGTTTTCTGGTAATACTGGTACACTCACACCTGCATTTGTGCAAAGAGACATGGATCCCATGGCCGGCCACCGAGCCAGGTCCTTGGTGGGAGAAAGTATCAGTGAATTTCCCACGTTCAGTCCTGCCCACAAATCAGGCAGGGGAGGAACAACAAGGAGAGTGGGTGTGATTTTGCTTTTTATATTATACAGTTGGAGGTAATGAGATGTTTGTCATAAGATGTACCTACAAGTGCCTGAATCTGAATTTCTCTATCAAGTGGACGAGATGGTCCCAGAACAACTGATGGATAGGAGAAGCATATACCAGCTTTTGGAGAAAGTTAAAAATACATATATTTTCATTTTTTAAGTAAGGCAGTGACTCTGAATCTCTGTTTTCCTCCAGCTGCCTATTTACAAATGGTGGTGAAGGCCTGGCTTTGACCCAAAGTCACCAGAAAAGCAAGCTGGTGGAAATACTCCATAGTAGAGGTCTTCAAACTCTGGCACCCAGGTCAAATCTAGCCCCACCACCTGTTTTAAACAGCCCAAGAGCTAAGAACAATTTTCACTTTTTTTTTTTTTTTTTAAATGGTTGGGGGGCAAAAATGGAATGAATCCTATTTCATGACACATGAATCACAGTGTGTGGCACGTGAAAATGAAAAGTACATGAATTCCAAGTTTCAGTGTCTGCAAATAAAGTTTTGTTGAAACGTGGCCATGTTCACTTACTTATTCATATTGTCTGTGGCTGCTTTCTTGATACAACAGCAAAGTTGAGTCATTTTGACAGAGGCCATCTGGCCCGCAAAAGCTGAACTATTTACAACCTCTCCTTTTACAGAAAATGTTTGTCTCTCTCTTGTCTAGAGATTTGAGAAAGGTACATAACAGATCCTATTACATGGTCCCCTACATGATCAAATACTTGCCTAACTACATGTAGGTTACTGTGTTCTTCACTTATTCATTTGACTTATACAAGAGCCCCTACTAGGTGCCAGGCATAGTACCAGGCCCACAGCAGTGACAAAAACAAAAGTCCATGTTACCAGATTGTACAGTCCAGTAGAAGAAGCCAAATAGTCATGTAAATACGACGTACAAGAAAACTCCAACCATTGCGCATGTTTTGTCATACTGTGATGGCTTGTGTGTTGCTGTGATGCTGGAAGCTATGACATCAGTATTTAAATATCAGCAGGGTCACCCGGGTGGACAGGTTTCAGCTGAGCTTCCAGAGTAACACAGACTAGGAAGAAGAAGAGGCGGACTTCTTCTGAACATTTAAGCACTGAAAATCTTGTGAATAACTGTGGAATATTGTCAGATATAATTGCAGAAGATAAGTCCCTCAGGTTGGAAGGCACTCAAAATATGACTGGAGAAGAGCTGTCTCTTCAAAGTAGAGCTGACTTTAATGACATAGATGAAATAAAGCTTTCAAGACCTTCACTCCCTGGTGTAACAAAACTCAAAATAAGAAGAAACAGCTATACACATCCATTAATAATCAACACATGGAATGTGCAAAGCAAGAATCTAAGAAAACTGGAAGTTATCATAAATGAAATATAACATAAACATTGATATCCTAGGCCTGAGAGGACTGAAATGGACTGGTATGGCATTGGTCATTTTGTATCAGATTAATTAGATGGTTTACCATACTGAGAATGACAAACAGAAGAGGAATGGTGTCACATTCAGCATCAAAAAGGACATTTCAATGTCTATCTTGAAGTACAATGCTGTCTGTGATAGGACAATATCCATATACCTGCAAGTAAGACCAGTTAATACCATTAGTATTCAAGTTTATTCACAAACCACTAAAGCCAGGAATGATGAAATTGAAGAATTCTACCAACTTTTTCAGTCTGAGATTGATCAAACATGTAATCAAATTGCATGGATAATTACTGCTGATTGGACTGCAAAAGTTGGGAATAAAGAGAAAGGATCAGGAGGTAGAAAATGTGGTCTTGGTGACAGAAATGATACTGTAGATCACATGACAGAATTTTGCAAGACTAATCATTTCTTCATTGCAAATACCGTTTTTGAACAACATTAACAATGGCTATACATGTTTTATGTTGACCTCACCAGATGGCATACACAGGAATCAAATTAACTCCATCTGTGGGAAGAGACGATGACGAACATTCTCAAGTCGAAAGAACTGAGGGGAAAATTCAAGCCTCGACTTTTGATATTGAAGGATTCTATGGCTAAAATAAAGAGCTCTGGTAGCGTAGTGGTTACGAGTCGGATTGCTTACCTCTAGGTCAGCAGCTCGAAACTACCAGCTGTTCCGCTGGAGAAAATAAGGTTTTCTGTTCCCGTAAAGATGTACAGCCTCAGAAACCCTATGCAGGATTGCTATGAGTTGGAACCAACTCCACGTCACACCACCACCATGGGTAAAATGGACTCCTGGTGTGGAGCTGTAAGATCAGCACAGGACTGGAAACCACAAGGTCTGCAGTTCAAACCCACCAGCTGTTCCTCAGAAGCCATAATGATGATTGATATGAGTTGAAACCGACTTGATGGTGCTCAACAACAAAAACAACATGGGTACAATGGAGGCCTGGGAGCACAGTGTGCATGTTGGACTGTTACCTCAGGGTCAATGGCTCTAATCCACCAGTTGTTCCACAGGAAAATGATGAGGCTTTCTGTTCCCATAAAGGTTTATAGCCTCAGAAACACTACACATCAGTCAGTACTGACTCTATGACACACAACAACGACAATAATGGGCAAAATATTGAATGATGCAGGAAGCATCAAAAAAAAAAAAAGATGGAAAGAATACACAGAGTCACTATACCAAAAGGAGTTGGATGATGTTCAACCATTTCAAGAGGTAGCATATGATCACCAAGGGTGAAGTCTAAGACTGAAATTGTCAAAGACTTCATTTTGCTGAGATCCACAATCAACACTCATGAAAGCAGCTATCCAGTAATCAAAAGATACATTGCATTAGGCAAATCTGATGCAAAAAATCTCTTTAACGTGTTAAAGAGCAAAGGTAACAGTTTGAGGACTAAGGTACACCTGACTCAAACCATGATATTTTTCAGTTGCCTTATATGCATGTAAAAGTTGGACAATGAATAAAGAAGATCAAAGAAGAATCTATATCTGTGAATTATTGTGTTGGAGAAGAATATTAAAAGTACCATGACTGCCAGAAGAACAAACAAATCTGTGTTGGAAAAAGTGCAGTCAGAATGTGTCTTAGAAATCTGAATGATGAGACTTTGTCTCTCATTCTTTGGATATATTGTCAGGTGTGATCAGTCCCTGAAGAAGGATATTATGTTTGGAAAAGTGGAGGTTCAGCGGAAAAGAGGAAGACCCTTAAAGAGATGGATTGACACAGTAGCAACAACAATGGGCTAAAACATAACAACAATTGTGAGCATGGCATAGGGCTGGGCAGGGTTTTGTTCTGTTGTGCTTAGGGTCACTAAGAGTCGAACCAACTCGAAAGCACCTAACAATAGCAAGTGTTCTTTCTAAAAGGGAGGTCCGTGGAGCTATCTATTTATCTGCCATGGTCTGTCATTTTGTCATAATCTGTTGGCTTGTGTGTTGCTATGATGCTGAAAATGATGCTACCAGTATTTCAAATACCAACAGGGTCACCCATAGTGGACAGGCTTCAGTAGAGCTTCCAGACTAGACAAATGAGGTAGGAAGGCCTACCTCCACAATTAGTCAGTGAAAATCCTGTGGATCACAGAATATTTTCCAGTATAGTACTGGAAAATGAGCGCCACAACTTTTTGCAAAGTTTTCAAAATACACAATGCACCAACAGTGAACTCAAACATGCCAACCATCATTAAGGTGATATAGGACTGTACAACCATGGAGTTATCCTGAGACCGAGTCAACTCAATAGTCATGAAAATCACCAACCACACACACAGAACTCTAAAAACATACACTAGGCAAGTTAACCTGTTCTGGGATATCAGATGATACATTCATATATAGATGATTGATTTGGGATTTGTATGAAATGTTAAAGTTGTTACCAAAGTGGAGAGGTAGAAAAGAGTAGCTTAGTTCAATGTTTCAAATGCACCACTCATATATTATTTCACCCTTGACTGTCTTCTCTTTCTGGGATGGAATACGAAAGCATGGAAGACCAGGGGGAAAAGGAGTCTGGTAGGAGGCAGACCACACAAGGCCTTTGAGGCTACAGGAAGGATTTTCCCTTTGTCTTTAGAGCAATGGGAAGCTACACATTAGAAATGTTCTCATTAACATAACTCTGGAGGCAACCAAAAGACCTATCTATCAGAGAATGGATAAATAAATTATGCCATATGCACACGATGGATTACTATAAAGTGGTGAAAATGGATTCTCTAAAACTACACACAGCCATATGGATGAGTCTGAGCTATATATCACTAAATGAAAAAAGCAAGTTCCAGAAGACAACATTGCTGCTGTTGTTGTTGTTGTTAAAGTGCCATCGAGTCAGTTCCAACTCATAGCGACCCTGTATAGGGTTTCTAAGAAGTGACTGATGAATTTGAAGTGCCAGCCTTGTGGTTCAAACCGACCTTGTGGTTCAGTGTTTTACCCCACAATGCCACACCAGGACTCCAGAAGATAAGATACAGGAGGTTAAACTTTCCTGAAGTCAAAGGTAAATAAAATTTAACAAGATCATTTGTAAGAGAATATTTATGTAATAAAACCCTATTAATTCAAGCAAGTTCTGGTGTGGCACTGTAGGGTAAGCGCTTGACTGCTAACTACAAGGTTGAAAGGTCAAACCTACCAGCTAATCCTTGGAAATGCTGTACAGGGTCACTGTGAGTCAGAACTGACTTGATGAAACTTAACAACAACAACAGCAATTCAAACAATGGAATAATTAAATACAAGACGCAGACTAGTGAGTTGGCAGAGTTAAGGAATGGGGTTGTTGTTGTTGTTAGGTGCCATCGAGTTGGTACCAACTCATAGCGACCTTATGCACAACAGAATGAAACACTGCCCGATCCTGGGCCAACCTCACTAATGTTGCCATGCTTGAGGCCATTGATGCTGCCACTTGGCCAATCCATCTCGTTGGGTGTTTTCCTCTTTTTCTCTGACCCTCTACCTTACCAAACATGATATCCTTCTTCAGTGACTGGTCCCTCTTGACAATATGTCCAAAGTCTGAGAGACGAAATCTGGCCATCCTGGCCTCCAAGGAACGCTCTGGCTGTACTTTTTCCAAAATGGATATATTGGTTCTTTTGGCAGTCCATGGCACTTTCAATATTCTCCTCCAACACCATAACTCAAAAGCATCAATTCTTCTATTGTCTACCATGTTCACTGTCCAGCGTTCACAGGCATATGAGGCTATTGAGAATACCATGGCTTGGGTCAGGCACACCTTAGTCCTCAAGCTGACATCTTTGTTCTTCAACACTTTAAAAAGGTCTTGTGCAGCAGATTATTGTTCTTGCTGATGAAGGATTCATAGGCATTTACTTTAAAAACAATCAAGAGAAATGAGAAGGCACTAAGGCAATTTAAAACTGAGATTGATATGATCCAATCTGCAGTTCAAAAAGATCTCTCTGGTTGCATCCAGTCTCTGAGTTGTGCAAATGGTTAAACTTCGCTATTAACAGTAGGGTCGGAGGTTTGACTCTACCTTGGAAGAAAGTCCTGGATATCTACGTACATAAAACAAGTCACTGAAAACCTTGTGGAGAACAGTTCTACTCTGACTTACATGCATAGGGTGGTCATGAGTTGGAATCAGCTCAGTGATAACTGTTTGCTGTTATCGTTGTGTGGGGGGGAGGGGGAAGATTATTGTTGCATTGAGGAGAATTTTTGCATCAGGGCAGAATAGAACCAGGCAACAGTGTTGTTGTTGTTGTTAAGTGCCATCAAGTTGGTTCTGACTCATAGTGACCCTGTACAGAGTTTCTGAGGAGTGGCTGGTGAGCTTGAACCACTGACATTGCAGTTCACACCAACTTTGCAGTCCAGTGCATTAACCCACAGTGTCACACTAGGAAACATTAAGAGATGATAAACTAAGAATAGGGGCATGGTGGCAGAAATGGAGAGTGTCGATGCTACCTTGTTCAAGCTGGCATGCTGTACAATTTTACATTTAAGGCATCAGTATTACAGAAAGAGCAACTCAACATTCCATTAAGTGGTGGTGGTGGTTATGTGCCATGGAGTCGGTTCTGACTCATAGTGACCCTGTACAGGGTTTCTGAGACATTAAATAGACAGCAGAAAAGGCAGGCAGGAAGAAAATTAATCAGAACAGTGGTTTTTACCAATAGATTCCCAGGTCTTCCCATTAGAAAACTTCTTACCAGGTGAATAAACATAGATGATATTGAACAGGAAGAGGTAAAAACATCACTGCCTTCTCCACACAGGAGACAAGCTAAAATGTTAATCAGGTTATTGAGTGGGACCAATCCTCTCCTCCCAGGAGTCAAACTAGAATATTCATTATGTTACTGAGTGAAACCAATCCTCTGGTTTCCCTCCTGTCTTCAAACAGGTCCGCAACCTAACCCCACCCTTATTATGACCCCATATAAGTCTGCACTGCCCTGTATTCTGGGTTCAGAATCTGGAGAAGCTAGCTCCTTTGAACCAGCCAGCTTAATAAAATCTGGAACTCTACTTCACCTCTCTCCTTGTGGCCTCAGTTTCTTCAACAACGGATCAAGAGCTGCTGCAACATTCTGCGACATGGGCCCAGAGCTGCTGTAATGCTCTCGAATCTAAAACTGCTGTACCAATATCTGAATGACCATTTGGAGACTATTAGCAGCAGAATCGGAGTCCTGGTGTGGCACAGGACCACAAGATCAGCGGTTCAAACCCACCAGTGGCTCCTCGGAAATCGTAGACAGGGTGGCTATGAGTCAGAAACAATTCGATGAAACTTAACAACAGAGCAGCAATATCAGATAGGGCAGCTCACAGAAAACCCTCTTTTCTCCTGGAAAATCCGAAAAAATTTACAACAAAACTTCAATAGAAGTTGCACCCTCCCAGAGGGGGTCATGCACCTTCCCAGAGGGGGTCATGCACCCTCCCAGAGGGGGTCATGCACCCTCCCAGAGGGGGTCGTGGTGTGATGCTGCTGGTTAATGTAGTAGACTGCAACGTTGGTTTGAACCACAAGTTTGGCAGTTCAAATCCACCAGCAGCAGCTCGGAAACCCTATACAGGGTTACCAAGAGTTGGAACTGACTCAATGGCACTTAACAACAACCCTCCCAGAGCAGTTTTCTCCCTTGCATTTTATCATATGTACTTGTACTTTCTACTTTCATAGATGTTCTTGAAATTTACCCAAATCTCAATTCTGGAAAACTTATTTCCCAGCTCTGGTAGCATAATGGTTACGAATCAGGCTGCTAATCTCACGGTCAGCAGTTCAAAACTACCAGCTGTTCCATGGGAGAAAGATGAGGCTTTCGGCTCCCGTAAAGATTTACAGCCTCGGAAACCCTGTACAGGGTGTTCTAAGTCAGAACTGACTCCACGGCACATAACAACAACAAGCTTAATGTGGCTAGCTGTTCATTTGTGAATACAATAAGAAGTCAAGGGTCAAGGCAAAGTCCAGCAAAAGCAAGCGGTCATTTTGATGCCCATTCTCACAGCAATATTTGGGCACAATTGACAGGAAATTGCCATTTTCTAAGCAGCAGTTAGCACATCTAAGGGCCAATCATCTTAGTCCTCTAGTTCTGAAGGCAAGGCTCACTTGTTGCTATGATGCTGAACAGATTTCCACAGAATGTGTAGGCCATGTAGAATGATGTAGGAAGAAAGGCCTGGCAATTCAATTCCGAAAATTAGCCAAACCAAGCACGGGATGGTTCCAGACCTAGAAGAAGTGTGTTTGGCTGTGCATGGGGTTGGCATGACTCGATACCATCAGCTGACTCAACAACTAACATCTCAGCTCCCTGCTTACTAGCTATAGGACTTTGGGTGGGCCTCCATTTCCTGGGTTTGTGACAATCCCTGGCCTGTGGCAGACATTGTGTAAATATTACTCCGCCCTAGGAAGCCATCTCCAAACACTTGTTATCTTCCTGAGGTCCATGTTCACCCCCCCTGTCTACATCATGATCAAATGATTTGGAATAAATTCAACTTCTCTCTCAATGGGTCCCATTTTCTCTACAGACTGGGGACATTAGAACAAGAGCAAAGGTTGTTGGTGACATATTCTTGTTTTGACACCAAGGGGTGTCTATCACAATCCCCTTCCACCCACCCACTGAGTTAAGGTCAGGGTTTGTTATGTGAAATGCTAAGGAACTTCTCTGATTTCCCTTGGGCTTGCTTTCTATCTGGTGACCTGTTAGTCATTACACTTGTAAAACAAACAATTTAGAGGGAAGAAAACAAACAAAGGAAAGTTAATGGGTCACCCACACTTCCCTCCACCACACCATCTCTTTAACAGACACTCTTCCCCCTGTAGTTCCCCCTTCCTCAAGAAATAACAACAACAAAAATAAAACAAACAAACAAAACTAAACCCGCATGACAATATTTACAAAATGGGTTCCACAGTTACAGCCTTTGAAATATTCCAAGTGAGTTTTCTGACTCTGGAGAGGATGGAGAGGGAAAATGTAAGATACAAATCTACCCTTCAAATGAATATGAATGATATGAATAATGATATGTATGAAATGATACAAATGATAATATCAGCAATCTTATAAAATTGTGGAGATGGCAAACACTGGAAAAGAAGGAATTTTCAGTTCTGAGAGGCTGGGAGGGTGGTTAGTTAGGACTTTTTCACTAAGCATGTTTAAATGATACCGGAGTGCTGGAAAGCTTCCATAGACGCACTCATGCTTACATGCTTGGTGGAAATTAGAATTATATACTCTGGTAACCTGGACACTATTGCAATGAAGTCATTCACATTGAAGGTGAACAGGTTTGCCCCCAGTAACAGATAAACGTATCTACATAAACTGGAAGACACCTACCGATTACAATGGAATCAACCCCGATTCTTGGCAACCCCAGGTCTAACAGAGTAAGCTGCACCCCACAAGGTTTTTAATGGCTGTTGGGGCGGGGGGAATCACCAGCCATTTCTTCCAAGATATCTCTGGGTAGACTTCAGCCTTCAATCTTTTGAAAGCACCTGAGCGTGTTTCGTTAGCTGTTTGTACCACCCAAGGACTCCAAAAGAGCCCTAGAGATTTCTAGTCAAACTTGCTTGTATTGCGGAAGAGGAGATTGAGGTCCAGAAATCCTAAACTATGAGTGCAGCTGAACTCTATGGTAAAGCTGGGGCTCAAATGTTGCCTTCCTGGCAATTAGGCCAGTTCACAAACTTTAGGGAAATTATTCTGGTATCTTACAGCAGACAGAAAGGTAATGAGGGAAAGGAAATTTAAACAGAGAGGATAGGATGGAAGAGACAGTGACAGAAATACCAGGAGAGACTTACTGTCTGCTCCATCTGTCTTTATCTTTCTCTGTATCTGTCTGATCCCATTCTCTTCTGTAACCTGTCTCTGTCCTATCCCCTACATGCTGGCTCCTGAAAGAGATGAGTTAATTTATTCCAAATACTTTTCAAGAGGACTTGCCAAGCAACAGAAAACCAGGGGGTCTGGGAGCAGCCAGAAGGAATGTTCTAGCACTTTTTTCATCCTGCTCACCCCACCCTCAGCCCCAGCTATTGCCACACTAAGGAAGAGACGTCTGATTATTTCTGCACCACTTAAAAATGCAGAGTTCTGGACAGCACCTCAGACCCAAGGGATCTGAACCTGTATTATAACAAGATGTCCAGATGATTCCTGTGCACATTACAGCTTACAGAAAGAATTGGTGAATATTGAAAGCGTTTCTACACAAGCACTTTAGTTACCAGTGTTGTCATAACAAAAGACAGAGTTGTTGTTCACAACAACACTGTAAGATAGATGCTATTGTCGTTGTTAGGTGCCTTCAAGTCAGTTCCAACTCATAGTGACCCTGTACAGGGTTTCTGGGAGGAGTCCTGGTGTGGCGCTATAGGGTAAGCATAGGACCTCAAGGTCAGTTTGAACCACAAGGTTGGTGGTTCAAACTCACCAGCCGTTCCTTGGAAATGCTATACTAGGTCACTATGCATGGAAACCAACTCAGTGGCACTTAACAACATCGGGCTTCCAAGAATCGGCTGGTGAATTTGAACTGCCCATCTTGTAGTTTGCAGTCCAATGCTGACTCAATAGTGCCACACCTGGAGTACAAAAGAAAAAGTGGGTTGCTTTAAAGAACAGAAATTTATTTATTTATGCAGTTCTAGAAGCTAGGGGTCCAAATTCAGAAGCAAGACCCTACTCTATTCTTTATCTGTTCTAGGGGACCATCCTTTCTTGTCTCTTCATTTTTTTGGGGGGTGGACATGGTAGCCCCAGGTGTTTCTTAGGGCATTAGGTGGTGCACATGGTCTAAGTTAGACTATGAGGCCTGGTATAGTGGTGTAGGATAAGTACTGGACCAAAAGGTCAGTTTGATCTACAAGGTGGGTTTCAAACCCACCAGCGTCTCCTCAGAAACCCTATACAGGGTCACTATTAGTCAGAACCAACTCAATGGAAATTAACAACAACAGTAATCTAAAGGTGGGTGGTTCAAACCTACTCAGCAGTGCTCCAAACGAAAGACCTGGTGATCTGCTTTTGTATAAGATTATAGCCAAATAACACAATCCACAGAGGCAATGTGCTACGGCTTACTTTGCTTGTGAGTGAACAGCTAAGCTGGTAGTGTAGGATAAGCCCTGGGTGGTAAATGCAAGGGTGGCAGTTCAAACACACCAGTCAGTCTCAGGAGAAAGAAGAGGCTTTCTGCTCCCATGAAGATTTTTAGACTCCAACACCCTACACAGGGTCATTATGCGTCAGAATCAACTCGATGGCAGTGGATTTAGTTTTTTGTTTTGGCTAGAGAGGATTGTGGGGTGGGGGTGGGGAATGAAGAAAATCTAAGACACACAGAGACAATTAGTCCACTAGACTAATGAACCAAGTGGACATCTGTCTCCATGACTCTGAGACCAGAAAATCTAAATGGTGCCCAACCACCACTACCAACTGTTCAGAAAGGAATCACATTAGAAAGTCTCGAACAGAGTGGGAGAAAATTGTGGAACAAAATTTAAAATCATAGAAATGATCATGTTTACTGGACAGATAGAGGCTGATAGAACCCTAAGACATTGGTCCTTGGTCATCCTTCAGGTCTGGAAAGGAACTCAGCCCCACAGCTCAATTCTCAACCAAATAATAGACAGGTCTTTAAGGAGTCCTGGTGTGGTGATGTAGGGTAAGCACTGGACTGCTAACTGCAAGGTTGGGAGTTCAATCCTACTAGCCACTCCTTGGAAGCCCTATACAGGGTCACTATGAGTCAAAACCAACTCAGCACTAAACAGCAACAGAAGGGAAACAATAGCACTACTGAGGCACAGACACATCAATCAACCATTTGAGATCAAAAGGGTAGCATTTACCCAATGACAAAGTTCAGACGGATTAGAGGAAACTGAGGAATGCAAACAGGAAACAGAGAGGAAGTGGAACA
This sequence comes from Chrysochloris asiatica, assembly GCF_000296735.1. Classification (NCBI taxonomy): domain Eukaryota; kingdom Metazoa; phylum Chordata; class Mammalia; order Afrosoricida; family Chrysochloridae; genus Chrysochloris; species Chrysochloris asiatica. Next base: position 1,948,129 of record NW_006408578.1, on the reverse strand, counting down.
AGAGAGCTACATTGTGGGGATTGTAGTCAATGACATGAAACAAAATATGTATGAATTGTTGATTGGAAAGTTGATGTGCTGTATAAACCTTCACTCAATTCACAATAAAAGTTTTTTTAAATAGATTGTTGTTGTTAGGTGCCATGGAGTCAGTACGGACCCACAGCGACCTTATGTACAGCAGAATGAAACACTGCCCGATCCTGGGTTTTAAAAAGATTACAGTTAAAATTTTTTAAAAATTAAAAAAATCCCTACTCCGTAAGGCTCTGATAGCATAGTGGTTATGAGTCAGGCTGGTAACTTCAACGTCAGCAGTTCAAAACTACTAGCTGTTCCATGGGAGAAAGATGAGGCTTTCTGCTCTTTTAAAGATTTACAGCTTCAGAAACCCTGTACTGTAAGTTGGTCACTATAAGTTGGAACCGACTTCACGGCACACAGCCACCACCAGCACCACCACCACCATTACCACCACTCGGTAAGGCATGGTGCCACTATAAGTAGGAATTGACTTGAGGGCCATGGTTTGGTTTGGGTTTGGTTGTTTCTTGGTATTCCTTGACCTATAGATGTATCTTCATCTAGCATTTACTGTCCCTCATATAACTCACTCTGATTCCCTGTCCTCCTCTGTTTTATAAAGAACCACTCAGAAGGAACTTTGATGAGGACCCACCTTACTGAGTTCATTTAATTTAACTAATTACAAAAGAAAACTCTTATTTCTAAACAAAATCATATTCCTGGGTACAGAGGTTAGAACTTCAACCTATCTTTTCCAGGCACAATTCAATCCATAGGAGTTCTCCTCTCATCCCAAACCTGCATCAAGGCTCTGGGAAGCAGACCAGGTCAGAGATCTTTACAATGGACTAAGATCCACACAGCATTTTAAATGCTAACACCAATCCTGGGGCGTGCCTCGGAAACTGATCAATTCACTTGTCTAGTTCATTTCATGACACTTGCAGTTTGGTCTTGCCACTTCAGGGCAGCTGTCAATGGTGACAAATTCACAGAATTCCTACAATGTAAGGTTGGGATTTGCACAAATCTGAAGGGATGTGGATTTCCAATATTTCCAGTCACTCCTAGGACTGAAAAGTCTGAGCGATTTAAATATTTTGAACGTGCCAGATCCTGTGACAAAGCAGATCTCATTTAGTGAGTGACAAAATGAACATGGGGAGACAGAGAAGGTCTTCCACCCCTTACTTAGGAAAGGCGATATTGTAGCCAGGGTTTTCTAATGAAGGGCCTGATGCCAAGATTACAATAAAAATTAGCCAGAGGAAATTTTTAGATATCAATTCCCATTAAGGAATAATGATGTTATAGGGGAGAAAGTGGTGACTATAATGGTGATATCAATATTATGCAGATTATTAAGTCTTAAACAAGAGTAAACACAAGACAAACATAGATCACTCGGGGGAAGGAAATCAGAGACACCAAAATTCTGTTTCCACGTGGTGATCTTTATAGGGCACAGAGAACAAAGAAATCTCCTCCCACACCATGGCTGAGGGCAGTAGCCTTGTGTCACATACGTATTACAGATAGCAAAGCTTATAGACTCTTTTGCTGGTGGGGCATGACATCACAACTGGGCAGTCATTAAGGGATGTGTTTAGGAATGTTCCTGTGAGGAAAGCGGCCCAAGACCCATTTTTAAATATATCCTGTTTCTAACTCTGGCGGGTTCAGCTGTCAGAGGTGCATGAGGTACTCAAGAAAAACTTGGCATCTCAATACTTCAACCTAGACACAAGATGGAATGAAGCTCTGCTTGGCAGGAGTTGTTCACAAGCAAAAAGCCTTCAGATTGCATGGTCTGCAGCACCAACTAGAAATAAGATGCATCTGTGTAAAAGCAAGACTACTGGTGTGTCAGTCGCTGCAGGATAATGCATTGGGCTTCAAGGTCATTTTGAAACCCACCAGCCGTTCGTTGGAAACCCTAGACAAGGTCGCTATGAATAGAAACTGGCTTGTTGGCACCCAACAACAACAACAATAACAACAAAATGTAAAAGCAGGAGCCCCAATGGTGCTGTACGATAAGCACTGGACTGCTAACCACGAGGTCGGCAGTTGAAACCAACCAGCCACTCCATGGAAGAAAGATGAGACTTTCTGCTCCCATAAAGATTTACAGCCTCAGAAAACCTAAACAGGGTCACTATGAGTCAGAATCAACTCTGTTTCAATGGTATATAAAAGCACTGAGCCCTAGTAGCGCAATGGTTATGATCTCTGCCAAGAAGTTGACAGTTCAAACCCACCAGCTTCTTCTGGAGCTACTCCGCCTTGGAAACCCTACAGGGTAGTTCTACTCTATTCTATAGGGTTGCTTAAGGTCAGAATTGATTCAACAGCAAAAAGTTATACGTAAAAAGCATTTTCACCTTGAAGCTCATGAGGGAATATTGGTTTATATCCTTATTTTTTCCCAAATAAAGCTCATGAGGCCATTCCATTTGTCCACCAACTCTGACAAGGATTTCTTGTTAAATAATCCCTTTGTCAACATGAGGGAATAGCCCTGCCCTTTGATCTAAGTAGATATGATCTTGACAATGACCCTACTACACATCTTGAGGTAGGCTGCTCAAAATAAGATTTCTCAAAGGGGAAGAGAAGCGTAGAATGAGTAAGCTTTAAAAAGAGAGAGAGAGAAATTCTAGATTGTGCATTCTATGAATAGAAACCACGAATGTGTGATGTGTATGAAGCATTCTTCACCCTTCACAGATTTTACATAATCTGCAGATCTTGCCAATCACACTCATATTTTTAGCTGCATGCAATGCTTCATAACACAAAGCTAAAACAAAACTTAAAACTTCTACCCTGGAGAATCTGTGCTTCTTTCTACACACAACAACAACAAAAGACCATCATCATGATAAAATTCTCCGGGACCCATCACAACATTAATATTCTCCTGCTTTGACCAAACACAGTTGTCTCAGCAGGCCAAGAATGAAGGTAAGCATCATGTTGAGCTGCTGTCTCCCTTGTCACACAGAGAGGAAAGGTTCATCTTGGCTTCAGAGTGGGCATGCTCTGAAAAAAAGACTTCAGGGTCACAACAAAACTCCAAAGTTACCAACTCACTTGTTGCAATACAAACATGAAATAACTGATAGGGCGCTGATAAGCATGGACTGCTAACCATAATGTTGGTGGTTCAAACTCAGCAGCCTTTCCTTGGAAACCCTATTCCTGTTCACTGTGAGTCAAAACTGACTCAATGGTACTTAACAACAACAACAAAACATACTCATGCTTGTAAAAAAGATTTTGTAAAAAAAGTAATTCATCGTATTTGGAATTGAGCACAATACTAAATCCAAGGACATTCCAATTTGCCGCATAGTTGAGCCCACTCCAGACACTGCAAATGAATTGTTGGTCAGTTCTATCCTGCAACAGACAGCTGGGTGGCCCAAATGGTTAAGCACTTGACTCCTAGACAAAAGATTGGTGGTTCAAACATACCCAGAGGCTTGATGGTTTTCTTCCAAAAGGTCATGGACTTGAAAACCCTATGGAGTCATTCTGGATAGGCATACATGGGGTCACTATGAGTCAAAATCAACTCCACAGTGATTCACAACATTCCTGCTCTAAAACCCAGCAAAGCTGGGCTCCATACCGTGATCATTAGCATAACAGTCAAGTTGCCTCCCTTCTAAAGATTTGGGATACATTTCCTCTTCGGAAGAAGTTTGGGGAACACAAATATGGAAAACACTTAATCAAGTCAACTAGTTGCCATGGCCTTTCCTTTGAGAAGCCTCAGGTTAGATTTGAACCTCCAAATCTAACCAAATCTTTTGGTTATCAGCTGGATATGTTAAGTTTTGCACTATACAGGAACTCCTCAGATAAGGAGGAGCTACTCAGAGCCTGACTCCTGAAATCCCATGCACAACGGAACCATCACACTGCCTGCTGCTGTGCTAGCTCCATGACCAATAGCAAATTAGACCATTAGGATCCATAGCATTTTCATTGGCTGATTTTTCAAAGTAGAATGCCAGCCCTTTCACCCTAATTGTAGTCTGGAAGGTCCATTGAAACCTGGTTAACACAAGCCTCCACTAAGACATAAATGCATGAGAATTGAACTTGGGTCTTCTGGTTGGAAGAAAAGAATTCTACCACTGGGCCCCATTCCCAGGTACAAATAAATTTTAAAAAGTATCCAGAAGTGGAAAATAACCCAGAGGCAGTATCGAATTACACAGTAAGCAAGGTAAGCATGGGCTTACTTGTGTTTATTTGCTAATTTGTAATGAACCATTTCACATTTCTTCATCATATCAAAGATGCTGCATCTAGGTAGGACTGGCATCTGTCTCTCCCAACCCCACAGACGTCTCTTTTTACATTTATAATTCCTAACTGGTGTGGCGCTGTAGGATAAGCACTGGACTGCAAGGTCAGTATGAACCATAAAGTTGGTGTTCAAACCCACCAGTCGCTCCTCAGAAACCCTATACATGTATCATTATGTGTTGGAACCAACTCGACAGCACTTTACAACAACGATAAACAAGAGCAGAGTACCCACTCAGCAGGCTAAGCATGGGCCTACTTGTGCTGACTTACTAGCATGTAGTCAACAGTTGCACATGTTTTGCACCACATCATATGGTGAAATCATGTGAAATTGTTCACTACAAATTTAGTAAACACAAGTAAGCCTGTGCTTGTCTTGCTTATTGGGTAATCTGGCTCTGCTGAAGGGATTGATTGCTATGTTTTCTAAACCAATTTCTATGAAGTGATCAAGGGGTGTAGCTGTCCCTACCCTAGATAACTTAAACCAAGAAGTGGGGAGGGGCTTTCTTGGACTCTTCTCATTCCTGGGAAAGGGAGACAATTAGAAACCTTAGAAAAAGGATGGGTGTTGGAAAGAGTATCTTTTATTTTTGCATCTGTTTCTTATTACAGCACAATTCAGGGTCAAATCCATTCTTAGAATGTTCTGAAGGAAAATTTAGCATGTCTACAAATTTGATTATGTTGACAGAAAAGGACTTAATGCACTGGACCGCAAGGTCGGTTTAAACCACAAGGTTGGTGGTTCAAGTTCATCAGGCCCTCCTTGGAAATCCTATACAGGGTCACTATGAGTTGGAGCCGACTGCATGGCACTTAACAACAGCAACATCAATTATAAGAATACTGTGCCTTTCACCAAAGAAAAATACAAAGGGGCTTAAAAAAGTTTGTGGAAAAAAATCCATGATCTTTTAATTCCATCTTTGCATAGCCCGCTCCTTGGAAACCCTATACAGGGTTGCTATGAGATGAACCAATTTGAGGACACTTAATAACAACAACATTTGACAATTTAATGCACTTAATTCATTACAACAAAAGCATTGCATAAAAAAAGGCAAGGCACTTCCCCTCCTCATGTTAGTCTGCCTCACTGGGGTGAAGGAGCCCTGGTGACACCAAGGATAAATGCAAGGGTGCTAACCGAAAGGTCAGAAGTTCCATGGGAGAAAGATGGGGCAGTCTGCTTCTGTAAAGGTTACAGCCTTGGGGACCCTATGGAGGCAGTTCCACTCCACCCTATAGGGTAACTTTGGGTTGGAAACAGCTTTGGGTTTTTTCACTGAGGTGAGCTCACTGACTGAAGACGTAGCTAAGCTGATGGTTTAATGGCTGCAAGGGAGCACAAGCTCCAAAAGAGCCACACCACCTCCTGTTGTTGTGATTAGATACCACAGAGTGGATTCTGACTCATAACATAAACCATATGGTTGTCTAGGCTGTAATCTTTACAGGAACAGATGGCCGGGTCTTTCTCCTGAGGAGCCAGCCTTTCATTGGGTAGGTTTGAATAGCCAACCTCTTAATTATCAGCTGAGTGCTTGAGAGTTGCACCACCAGAGTCTCTTCACCTGACCTCTATCACCACCATAGCAGGCTCTCTGGGAGTCTCCCCTTTCTCCTGCTCACAAACTCAAACAGGAAGCAACACTTCCTACAAGCACAACCCAGTTTCTTATTTCCAAATATAATGTGAAAGAGAAATTGCAAATAGAAGAAGTTACATTCAAATGGCCCTTGTGCAGGAAAAATTAATTTCAAACGGTGCTCTGTCCCACGAGGTAAAGGAGTTAAAAAAGGGGAATACAAAAGAGAAACACAGATTTGCTTAAGTTGATAGGTAACTTTTCCAGCCGGCTTCATGGCTAAAATTGAATAGTTAATTTAAAAAAAAATACACTAGTATGAAGTTTTTAATATTTAAAAACCCATACTAGATGATTGTTGTTAAACGCTGTTGAGTCTATCCCAACTTGTAGTGACCCTGGATAGGGTCTCCGAAGTTGTAAATTTTTGCAAGAGCAGAAAGCCTTATCTTTCTCCCTTGGAGAAGCTGGTAGGCTCAAACCATTGACCTAGTGGTTCCCAGTTCAGTGATTATTCTACAGACCCACCAGGTAATATTAGATTTCTTGATAATTGTGGTTGTTAAGTGCCATCCAGTCGGTTCTAACTCATGGAGGACCTGTAGAGGATTTCTGAGGAGTGGCTGGTGAGTTGGAACCACCAACCTTGGGGTTCAAACCACCTTGGGTCCAGTGCTTATCCTACAGGGCAGCATCAGGACTCATATTTATTAAGTTAATATCATCATAAAGCTTAATTAAAAATTTTAAAATTTTAAAAAAATAAATGTAAGTGTGGTTCTGGGGGTTTCTTTTTCTTTTGTTGTTTTTGTGGGTTTTTTTTGTTTTTTTTTTTTGCTAACTAGGGAGTCCAAATACCCATTGTCTGATTCACAATTAAGGGTCAAGCCATGTTTATAGAACTATTGAGTGCTTGATCTACATTTCTTAGAAATTCTTTCTGCCTACCTCCCCCCATTGAGTTCACATGACTATCACCCAGCAGGAAGCAGAGATTCCTAGAGGCTGGGCATGTAGTGAGTCTGGAACTGACTAAGCCAGAAGACCAGCTTCAGGCTGGCTGGGTGCTGACAGCCTCCCAGCCTGGGCTTCCAACCTAACCAGTTCATTCAGGTTTAACCCCTGGTTTAGGATTTGCATCTCCAGCCCAGGAATCCCCAAATCAGAACCAACTCAGTAACAAGATCCCCAGGTGATTCTAATGTAGACACTCTTTCTGTAAGAATCCCCTGAGGATTTGTTAAAATGTAGATTCTGATTCAGCCAGTTTGGGTGAAAATGCAAATTCTCAGCCCAGAGTTGAAGCCCTGCTCTCAGTTTCTGTGGGGAACTCGCCTATCTCTGTCAGTCCTCTCAGAACTTCCTCCTGCTGCTAAAAATAATCCTCACCTCAACCCAGCCAACTGATCTTCTCTTCCTTCCTCCTCAAGATTAAACTTCTGACGAGAGACTCTTGTTAAATGCTGGCCAGTTGATGCCAGCTCATGATGACTCTGTACAGGGTTTCCCGGGAGTGGCTGGACCACTGACTTTGAGGTTAACAGTCCAGGGCTTATCCTACAGTGCCACCCCCCAAAAGTATGTGTGCACGTGTAGGTGTGTGTTTGTAGTGGTGTGAATGCATGTGTGTGAATGTGAGCATGTGTGCATGCCTGTGTCAGTGTGTGTGTATGTGTATGAGTGATTGTGTGAGCACACTAAATAATCATCTACCTTCCAAAGATCAGCTGGAGTCCTGGTGTGAGACCTTCTCAAGATGGTCCATCTTCAGGAATAAAGGGCTCATGAGATTGCTAGACCAGACATAGGTTGTTGATTCACACCCAGGGATATGTAAGCAGGATGAATTAGGAAAAGTGGGGAGAGAAATCTGTTCTAAAACTAGGGACTTTAAATAAGAATATAGCCATAGTTAAGACTACGCAGAACTGCGGGGAGGGATAATGGGATGTTCAGGATAGATTGTAAAATGTTGTTGTTGTTATGTGCTATAGAGTAGGGATCGACCCATAGCGACCCTGTATAGGGTTTCCAAGGAGCAGCTGGTGAGCTTGAACCACCAACCTTGCAGTTCAAATGGCTTTGTAGTCAGGCACATTAACCCACAGCACCACACCAGGATCCCGTAAATCTCCATTTTTGTTGTTGTTAAGTGCCATCGAGTCGGTTCCGACCCATAGCGACCCTGTACAGTGTTTCCGAGGGTGTAAATCTTTACGGGAGTAGAAAGCCTCATCTTTCTCCCGCGGAGCGGCTGGTAATTTCGAACCGCTGACCCTAAGGTTCGCAGCCCAATTCGTAACCACTACGCTACCAGAGCTCCTTGTAAATCTCCATAGTACCCAGTAAAATGGGAACTGGAGGAGGGGCTTTTTCAAGATGAGGAATAAAACTGTTTGCTGGCCAGCCATGAGGTGCATCTGCCCATGTCTACTGGGTTGGACCCTCAATTTGGCAAAATCAAATAAAGAAAACCTCACTCTCACCAAAATGAGTGCAGGTTGGATTTATTGAGTATTTGTCAGTATTGACAATGTTTCTCACACTAGCATGGCGCTGTAGGATCAGCACTAGACTTTGAACCGCAAGGTCAGCAGTTCAAACCCACCACCTGCTCCTCAGAAACCCTACACAGGGTCACTACGAGTGGAAACACATTCAACAGCACTTAACAACAGGAATCAACTAGAAAACAGAAAAACTATTTGTAAGGTTTTCACAGCCATCATTCTGGAGAACATAATTCCGGAAAGCAAGGTGCTGCCTCAGCCTCCTTTCCACAAGGATAGGGCTCCTCACATGTTCTTTCTCCAACATGTGTGCTGTGTCTGGTTCCTATAAAAGTCCCCTTGAAGAAGGTGGAAATGTCATTCTACTTTGCTTCGGCAAAAACAAGAGAACATTGGTTGAACATGTCGCAATGATCTATTTTAGAAATTTCCCAAGAACAGCAAAGTCTCTTTGATATTAAAACAAAATGGTTTTGAACCATGAAGACACAAAAAATACACTAAGCTTGGGTCCACACAGACACATAAAATTCTGGCACTTGACAATGCGGTAATGGGAGGCAGGTAACAGGAAGGCGTAGTGCAGGTTGAAAGTATGAATTAACCACTTTGGGAACTTAACAAAATAATCTAGTACTGCCTAAGACATCACACACACACATACACATACACACCCTTTTCTGTCCTTGTTTCATAGATATATGGTTGTACAATGTAAATGGTTCCCTAGGCTTGAAACCTGGTCCCTCTTTGTGTCACTTCTGAAAGTCACCAGGAGAATTAGTCCTTTCGATAGGTTCATCAGGGCAGGCAATCACCTCGCGATCTGGAGCCAATGCTACAGTGATGAGATTGTAGCCCAACTGCGTGTTCTGATTAACATTGTTAAAAATGAGTATAAATGTTGCTCGTGAAATTCAGCCATTCCTCATTGTTAGGTGTCTTTAGAACCAGTTTCCTAATAATAAAGACTTTTTCTTTGTTTACCTGGGATGTTTGTTAATTGTACTCAATAACTCCAGAGTATTGGAGGGTAGCCACATTGAGGTAAAATACCTACAATACTTTTCCCTCCCCGAGTATACCCCATTTTCACTCAACCAGGTTGAAAGCATAGTAAAGAATTTTATCTTAATTAAACCAACATTTGCCTTCTCCCTCACAATCTGCAGTAGAACATGAATGTAAAAGAAAAGGCACTAGAGAAAAAAAAGAAAACTCTTTCTAACGAATCATTAGAAACATTGATAATCTCCAGGAAATATGTTAAAATTGGATTAGCTGAAATGACACAATGAAGCAGGATAAAAGAGATGAGATAAAAATATACCTGACTGGTTTGCAAGCAAACGGTCCGTAAGTTGTTTCGTTGAAAAAACAGAGTCTTCCTAGTCTGAGAACACAGATATATCTCAAGACACTTTGTGAAAGTCTCGAACAAGAATTCAGAACCTAGGACCATTTAGTAGTCCCTGAATGGCACAAGTTCTAGACCTGCTCTTGACTGTACACTGAACGGTTATAGGCTCAGGGTCACCTAGAGGTGCTTTGAAAGAAAAACCTGGTCATCTACTTTAGAAACAAAAAAAACAAAAACAAAAAAAAACAGTCACTGAAAGCCCTAGAGAGCACAGTTCTCCTCTGATAACACAGGGCCACCATGAGGCAGAAATAACTCAATGGAAACAGGTTTATTTGTTTGTTTTCTTAATATGCCTTCTAATTTAGATAACAGAAGATTTAGGGATCTTAAGAGAATGTGGTTCCTTAGAACCCATCTCAAAGTAACAAGAAATCTAAAGAAAGTGGTTTCTTTTGTGTCACATGGATTAGATTTCAATCCAATTCTTAGGGAGATCACAGAGTTTAAAGGCAATCTACATGTAAATATTCCATCAGCCTGAATGAAAAGAGACTGAGATTGTACACAATGTAAAAGGTCTTGGCCTTCAACAGTCTATAGGCAGGAAGAAAGTATAAAGAGCAAATCATTTACAGAAAGTGGGATATTTCTATACAAGTAGCCAAGGGGTGATGCACAGGGAGGATGAGAATGTAGAGCAAAGAGTGATGAGAAAGAGTGGATCATAGAGCCATTCCCAGAAGTTGTTGTTGTGAGGTGCCCTCTAGGTGTTTCTGACTCATAGCAACCCTATGCACAAGAGAACATATCACTATCTGGTCCTGTTCCATCCTAACAACAGTTACATAGGACCCATTGCAGCTGCCACTGTGTCAATCCATCTCACTGAGGGATCATCCTCCTTTTCGTTGACCAATGAATTTACCAAGAATGATGTCCCTCCTGGTAACATCGCCAAAGTAAGAGAGGTAAGTCTCACCATCCTGGCTTCTAAGGAGCATTCTGGCTGTTTCCAACTGTTTCCAACACAGATTCTTCTGATAGTCCATGGTGCTTTATTCTCCAATACTATAAATGTGTCATATCTTCTACAGTCTTCCTTACTCATTGTCCAAATTTCACATCCTTTTGAAAATACATGACCTAAGTCCTCAAACCAACAGCTTTCCTCTTGAACACTTTAAAGAGGTCTTAGACGGCAAATTTGCAATATGTCATTTGGTGTTTGACTGTTGCTGCCATGAGTGTTGATGAGAATCCAAGTAAAATGAAGTCTTTGATAACTTCAAGCTTTTCTCCATTGTTGTTGTTGTTAAGTGCCATCAAGTCAGTTCCAGCCCACAGTGACCCTGTATAGGGTTTCCAAGGAGTGCTTGGTGAGCTTGAACCACCGACCTTGTGGTTCAAACTGACATTGCAGCCCAGTGCATTAACCCATTGTTGTTGTTAAGTACTGTGAAGTCAGTTCTGACTAATAGTGACCCTGCACAGGGTTTCTGAAGCTGTAAATCTTTACAGGAGCAGAAAGCCTCATCTTTCTCACACGGAACCGCTGGTAGTTTCAAACTGCTGACCTTGAGGTTGGCAGCCAGACTCGTAACCACTACGCTACCAGAGCTCATAGAACCACATTTATTAGTCCAGCTATGAGGATTTTTGTTGTCTTTGCAACAAGGTACAATCCATACTGAAGACTGTAGTCTTTGATCTTCCTCAGTAAGTATTTTAAGTCCTCTGCAACAAGCAAGATTGTGTTATCTGCATATCACAGGTTGTTGATGAGTCTTCCTCTAATCCTGATGCCACATTCTTCTTCAAATAATCTAGCATCTCTGATTTGTTGCTCAGCATACAGATTGAACAAGTATGGTGAAAGGATACAACCCTGATGCAAACCTTTCCTGATTTTAAACCATTCAATGTCCCCTTGTTCTAATAACTTTCTCTTGGTCTATGTACAGATGGTTCCTTATGAACACAATTCAGTGTTCTGGAATACCCATTATTCTCAATGTTATCTATAGTTTGTTATGAGCTTTTGCATAGTCCATAAAGCACAAGTAAACATCTTTCTGATATTCTCTACTTTCAGCCAAGATCCATCTGACATTGGCATTGATACCCCTCGTTCCATCTCTTCTTCTGATCTGGCTTGAATTTCTGGCAGTTCTCTGTCACTGTATTGTTGGAACTGCTTTTGATTGATCTTCAGCAAAATTTTACTTGTATGTGATGTTAATGATATTGTTTGATGGTTCTTGCATTCCATTGGTTCACTTCTCTTTCAAATGAGCACAAAAATTGGTCTCTTCTAATTGGTTGGCCAGGTAGCTTCTTCCAAGTTTCTTTGGCACAGATAAGAGAGGACGTCCAGTGCTGAATCCAAAGATTTCCACTTGTATCCTGTCAATTCCTGGAGCCTTATTTTGCCATCGCCCTCAGTGCACCTTGGACTTCTTTCTTCACTGATAATTGGTTCTTGATCATAGACTACCTCTTAGAATGGTTAACTATTGACCATCTCTTTTTGGTACAGTGACTGTGTGTTCTTTCTATCTTCTTTTGATGTTTTCTGCATTCTTCAATATTTTGCCTGTGGGATCCTTCAATATTTCAAGTAGAGGCTAGAATTTTTTTCTTCAGTTCTTTCAGCTTGTGAAATGCTGAGTGTGTTCTTCCCTTTGGTTTTCCAACTCCAGGTCTTTGCACATTTCATTCTAATCCTTGACTCTACATTCTCAAACTGCACTTTGACATTTTCTTTTCAGTTCTTTTACCTCATTTCTTGCATTCACTTTACCTTTTCAACACTAAAGAGTTTCAGAGTTTCTTCTGACATCCATTTTGGTTTATTCTTTTCCTGTCTTTTTAATGACCTTGGGCTTTCTTCCTGTATGATGTTCTTGATGACATCCCACAACTCTTCTGGTCTTCAGTCATTTTTGTCTAATGCTTTAAATCTTTGAGATGGTCTCTAAATTTAGGTGGGCTATACACAAGATCATGGGGTGCCGTGGGTTACTGAGCCAGACTGCAAAGCCGTTTGAACTGCAAAATCAGCAGTTCAAGCTCACCAGCTGTTCCTCAGAAACCCTATACAGGGTCGCTATGGGTCAGAATTGACTCAACGGCACTTAACAACAACAACATATTCAAGATCATATTTTGGCACTCGTGGACTTGTTTTAATTCTCTTCAGCTTCAGCCTGAAGTTGTGTATGAGCAATTGATGGTTCCACAGTCTTCCCATGGCCTTGTTTTGACTGATGATATGGAAGTTTTCCACCATCATTTCCCAGCGATATGCACAATTTGATTCCTGTTATTCCATCTGGGGAGGTCCTTTTTTTGTTGTTTAAAAAATATATCTGCAATGAATAAATCATTAGTCTTGCAAACTTCTATCATGCAATCTCCAGAATCATTTCTATTATTGTTGTTGTTGTTATGTGCCATGGAGTCAGTTCCGACTCATAGCGATGGTGTTCAGGGTTTCCAAGGCTGTAACTCTTTATGGGAGCAGAAAGCCTCATCTTTTTCCCACGGAACAGCTGGTCGTTTCGAACTGCTGAACCTGAGGTTAGCAGCTCAATTCGTAACCACTACGCTACCAGAGCGCCTTCATTTCAATTATAATGGCCATCTTTTCCAACAACTGGTCCCATTCTTTGTTTTCAACTTTCACATTCCAATCACCAGTAATTATCAATATATTTTGATTGTACATATGGTCAGTTCAGACTTAAGAAGTTGGTAGATGTCTTTAAATTCATAATAACTGACTTTCGTGGTCAGTGTATAAATCTGAATATATCCAAAGAAGTAGCAAGGAAAAATGGGCCAAGACACTTCCAAGGAATACAAAGTAGATCTAATCAAAGAGCATTCCAAACTGCCAGTAACATGTTTCAGGTGGATTTCAGAACTGGTTCAAACCAGTGAATGCTAAGTGCTTCCCTTCTTGGTGGGAGTGTTGTTTATCATTATCTTGTCCCCTTGTAACAATTGTATGTTGGATGTGAGAGGCAGCTCACTTGTCTTTTTAGTTCATAGGTCTCTGGATCAAAAGGAATTACACTGAAGGAGTTTTATTTTAATCAGATATAGGTCATTAAACTCTGAACATTGAGCCTGATGTTGTGATTCACTGAAGTCTTTAAGTCTCTCAGATGAAAGGGTATACTATAACAGAATGGTCTCAGTTCGTCTGTTTCCCTGTATCCGTCATCTTTACCAAGTGACTTTAGGCTTTTCCCCTCAAGAGATAGACTTTATTTTCCCTGTTTACTTGACCTGGCCATGAAAATATGACAAAGTGATGGTGTGCCAATTCTGAAATGAAAAAGGGAATAAGTACACTGGATAGTCAAGAGGAAGACAACCAGAAGAAAGGTGGCAGACAAACAGCGGTAGAGGGGTGAAGGGAAAAGGAACGGGAGAGAAAGGAGGAAAACAAGGGAGAGGAGAGGGGAAGCAAGAGCAAAGGGCTTAATTTTTGTGGGCTTTTTTCATTCACTGAAGGTAAGAGTTTCCTATGATTTGTAGTCATTCTCACAAGAAATCGGTCACTGCTTCTTGTTGTTAAGTGCTGTTGAGTCAGTTCCAATGCATAGCGACCCTGTACAGGGCTTCTGAGGGACAGCTGGTGGGTTTGAACCACCGACTTTGTGGCTCACAGTCCAGTGCAGATCCTACAGTACCACATCGGGAGTTCCTGTCAATGCTTAGATAAATAAACTATGTGTATGAACTGTGACCTAGCAGTTCCATGATTAGGTATGTGTCCCAAGGGAATTTTTCACACTGGTTTATATGAGAAAACACATGAGGCTCTTCATTGCAATATTGTTGTATAGACAGGAAGTTGGAGGCCATCTGTCCATTGCTAGGGACATCTGCATCATGAAGTACTATGCAGCAAGAGAAGACATGGGTGACAGGGAGGGCTATATATAAGAATGGAGAGGGCAATACACAGGAAAAGGGAGGTTGGCGGAAGAATGATGAAGATAAGTGAAGACATAAGAGGTATGCATGAGCTAAAGGGGATAGCGGTAAATAGTGCTATATATACAACCTTGGAAACAACAGTGTTCTGTACGTAGATACATGGATTGAGACATAGGCTGAATGGGTAAGGGAGGAAGAGTGGGCTATATATTCCACAAATATATAAGAGTTTGAAAGGGTAAATGCATGCCTATTTACCTTTCCTGCAAACAAAACTATAAATGGGGTGGGGCATACAGCAGGCAAAATGACGGAAACTCCTAGATATTATCAAGCTTCTTAAGGCAAAGAGTTGCTGGACCTGGGTTCTTCGGACTAGAGCTTCAGAGGATACCGTGGTCAACTGCCATAACATAGTCCACAAAGACAACATTCTACATCCTACTTTGGCGAGTGGTGTCTGAGATCTTGAAAGCTCATGAGCAGCTGTCTATGGTGCAGCTATTGGTCTCTCCATGTGTGGAAGAAAGAAGAGTGGTAAGAACTGAAGAGGCTTGGACTCAATTAGTTCAATGGACCAATGGAACATGTGAACACCAGTCTCCATGATTCTGAGACCAGAAGAACTAGATGGTGCCCAGCTACTATGGTAAGAGATCACCGAAGAGGGTCCCGGATAGAGTAGG
Source organism: Chrysochloris asiatica (assembly GCF_000296735.1). Lineage (NCBI taxonomy): Eukaryota > Metazoa > Chordata > Mammalia > Afrosoricida > Chrysochloridae > Chrysochloris > Chrysochloris asiatica. The sequence goes on along the minus strand of NW_006408578.1, from coordinate 1,932,675 downwards.
AGAAAATGTAGAGCAAAACTCAAAATTATTTAATGACAATAATAATAAAGACTGAGTTTACTGGTCAGAAAGAGACTAGAGGAACCTGAAACTATGGCCCTCAAATATCCTTTAGGTCTGGAAAGAAACTCACCATCTCAACCCAATTTTCAGTCAAGAAGTAGACAGTTTATAGTGGGACAACACCACTAGTGAGGTATGCTCAACCAACGAATGTTCAGCCATTCAAAATCAAAAGGGCAACATATGCCCTCTTGGACAAAGTTGAGAAGGGATGGGAAGGTGGGTAGAATGAAAACAGGAACCACAGGAAGAAGCAGGATAAGTTTTGTTACATGAAAGGGATTGCAATTATTGAGATGCAACAGAGTGCATGATTTGTTGAATGTAAAGCTGATGATCTTATCCATAAACCTTCACTCAAGTCACAATACAAAGTTAAGGAGGGGTGGGGAAAGAGTCTAAAGACAGCCAAAATATTACATTAAATCTTAAAATACAACCCATTAAGATAATTGCCTATGAGTGGGGAAAACATCAATGGGAGTATGATATCCATCAAAAAGTTCATTGAAAAATGGAATTAAAAGTTAATGGAATGTTCCACAAAGTTTCTGAAGCCTCCTTGTAAGGAATGAGGATAAAAGCATAGATAAAACAATCCAACAGACAGACAAAAAGATTAAAGAAGTGCCACATGTGGACCAACGATGGCATTGTGCCAAGAGCCACCAGGTCTGATTAAATCTATTAGCGAGCTACATCTGAGGTTAAAGAAAGGGCTAAATGGCTTGCCAGTAAGGAATTTCATATGCATCCATCATAGCTGGGTGATGAACACCAGTAAAATCTGGACATTCCTGGAATTAGGACCAACCCAGTCACTTTAGAGGCCAAGGAGTTCTTGGATAGTGCAAATGGTGAACACACTGGATTATTGATTGAAAGTTTGGAGGTTCAAGGCCACCCAGAAGTACCTCTGCAAAAAGACTTGGCAACCTACTTCCCAAAAATCAGCCACTGAAAACGCTATGTAGTGCAGTTGGACTCAGACACCCATGGGACCGCCATGAGTTTTAATCGTATTGACAACTGGTTGTATTATTTTGTTTTTTGTTTTTTTTTTTTTCAAGCAGAGAAAGAGAGAGACGGGTTTGGGTGAGCCACCATGGAGTCACTATAGTTGGAGTAGTAACATAAAGGCCCCCTTCAAACACAAGAAACAGCAACACAGGGTTCCTTGAGTGCATTCTCCAGGGTCACCAAGGAATAGTCTTTGCACTTCAAACAAGAGACCTCATCACTCTCTACTTACATCCTCTTTGCCAGCAAGCCAACGCCCACTCAAAAGGGTTTTCTTGGCTTTAGTGTCTACAGAAATAGACTGCCAGACCTTGCTTTTGTGGTACCGTTGGGCGTGTTTTAACTGCCAAACGTTAGGTAGGTAGTCCAGTGCAAACTGTTTGTACTTCCAGGGACTTCCAGGTACATCCCTTACTGTCAAGTCCATTCCAGTGTAGAGTGACCCTACTGGACAGAGTTGAACTGCCCCATAACCTTTCCAAGGCTGTAATCTTTACAGAGGCAGACTGCCACTGCTGTTTTCAAGGAACAGCAGGTGGGTTTGAATCTGATCTCTCCTCAGAAGTGAGGATGCTGAGACTTTGTCTCACATGCTTTGGGCATGTAATCAGGAAGAACCAGTCCCTGGAAAAGGACATCATAGAGGGTAAAGTAGAGGGTCAATGAAAAAGAGGAAGGCCTTTAACGAGAGGGAATAAAACAGTGGCTGCAACCATGGGCTTAAGCATTGTTTCATTCTATTGGCCCCCATAAGTCACTATGAGTTGGAAATGACTCAACAGCACCTAACAACCACAGAACTGCCCCCGTCGGGTTTCCAAAGCTGGAACCTCTACAGAAGCAGACTGCCACATCTTTCCCCTGTAAAGCAGCTGATGGGTTTAAACCAACCTGTTAGTGATGAGTACTTAACCACTGCATCACCAGGGCTCCTTTTCTGTGTCTGAGGAACCCTAAGTACCCAGAATTCCATTCATCACTGTGAGAGTTCAGATTTTATGTCAACTTGATTGGGCCAGGATTTCCAGTGGCTCCGTAGTTGCACTGTGGTTATTCCTATGGTGAGATCTAATATACTATAGTTAATTCTGTGATGATTAGCTATGAACAGGCACAGTTAACTCTCTGATGACTGGCTATGAGCTTGCTTGCTTTCTGTTAGGTCTGGACCAGGGTTGTTCTCCAACCTCTGGTGCTTTGGACTTG
>NW_006408578.1:1919191-1929637 GCF_000296735.1 Chrysochloris asiatica | reverse complement strand
AGTTGGAACCAACTCGACAGCACTTCACAACAACACATGTATATATGCATATATAAATTTCACTGGTTTTGTTTCTCTAGAGAACCCAGTCTAAGACACTCACCATTGACACCAACCAGGCCTCTAGTTTTTCGACTCTTAATTGACAAAAGTGAAACCTTGTTTTTAAATTTTTCACTTTTCTAGTTACTAGTATGGTGGCTCTGTAAGATAAGTACTAGACTTTGAACTTCAAGGTCAGTGGTTCAAACCCACCAGTCGCTAAGAGGAAGAAAGAAGACGTTTTCTACGCCTACAAAGATACACAGCCACAGAAATGCTATACAGGGTCACTATGAGTCGGAACTGACTCAACGACATTTAACAACAATTACTAGTGCATAGGAGCATTTCTTTGTACGCTTGCTGCCTCTGGGGTTTCCTCCTTTGTGAAATGCTTGTTCATTTCTTTTGTTCACTTTCCTATTGGACTCAATTTTCCTGCCTCTTTACCTAGTCCACATATTACTCCTTTGATCATTTTAGACTTTGCAAAATCTTCTCCCACTGTGCCATCTTTATTAACTTTGTTCATAGTGTTCTTCAACAACACAAAATTCTTAATTGGGATGTAAACAAGTTGATCAGTTTTGTTTACTTATGGTTTTATACTTTCAAAATCTTATGGAAGACAGTCCAGAAGCAGAGGACCCTAAGACCATCAAAGGACAAGAACATGAGCAGAATGTGAGACCTTATCTAGAGAAGCAGCAACACCAGAGAGAGAGGCAGAAATGGGGACATGGAGAGAGGAAGCAACTGAGGACTCTAGACTCATGGAAAGAGGAAGACTGAGTGCTGGTGGGCAGGAGGCAGGTTTTCAGAACGTGCCCTTTGGTCATTTAAATGATTATATATTCCTGAGTGTTTTTGTATACATCACTGTGCCCTCCCCACCCCCCACGCCCCACCCCTCAAAAAAAAACACCTCAGAGGGAATAGAAGCAAATACTGTTGAATAATGATGCATGGAGGAGATTGTAATCATTGCAATGAAATGATAGTATAAAACCTATGTTCTCCCATGTAAACTATCACTCAATTCACAATAAAAGCTTAAAAAAATTTTCAAGTCTTATGTACGAGATCCTTCCTTACCCCTTGTTGTTGTTGTTAAGTCCGAGTTCGTAGCACCAACTCTAGTGGAAGGCTCTTTCTCTGTTGCTTCTGAGAGATGGCTGTTCCTCAATTCCTTACCCATCTTCAAGTGGCATGTATTTTGCCCCTACTTGTGTTTTCTCTCTCTGCCTGATCTGTTCTTTTTATTTCTACACAGAAATGACTGTGATGGCTTCACAGGATAAGCAAGGGGTTGTGAACCACAAGATCAGAAGTTTGAGCCCACCAGCCACTCCTTGGGAGAAAGATGAGGATTTCTGCTACCTCAAAATATTTTAAAAGACTCAGAAACCCTATACAGTTTCAATATGAGCTGAAACTGATTCCACAGCATTTAAAAACAACAACAACATGGAAATGATCTCACTAAATAACATAGCAAGTCCTATTCCAAATGGGATTACATCCATAGCAATGTTGTTGTTATTGTTAAGTGCCTTAGGGGTCAGTTCTGACTCACAACAACTCTGTATAGGGTTTCCAAGGAGCAGCCGGTGGGTTTGATTTGCTGCCTTTGTGATTTGCAGCCCAGTATTGATCCTATAGTGCCACACCAAGAGTCCATCCAGAGGTATGTTGTTGTTGTGAAGTGCTGTCGAGTTGGTTCCAACCCATAGCGATCCTGTATAGGGTTTCCTAGGAGTGACTGGTGAGCTTGAACCACTGACTTTGCAGTTCAAATGGCTTTGCCATCTGGCACATTAACCCACAGTGCCACACCAGGACTCCAGAGGTATAGGGTTTTATAATTTACAATACATATTTTTGGGGGACACAATTCAATCCATAGAGCATCTTTTCTGTACAGTGTACCACTTTTCTCAGTCATCCTCTAAACAATCCATTCATTCTCTAGTGACCTGGGTTGCTTCCAGCATTGTTCCTGAATATGCTTGGATGTCTTTTTGAGCTTTCTATTCTGTTCCAATCATCTGCATGTCTGTTCCTACACACTATTCATATTACTATAGCATTGCTGAATCTTCTACTATTTGAATAGATAAGCCTCCCTTTTCATCTTAACTTCTTTCTTTTGTAATATTGACTTAGCTATTCTTAATGGAAGGAGCTCTGGTAGCATAGTGGCTACAAGTTGGGCTGCTAATCTCACGGTCAGCAATTTGACACTACCAGCAGTTCCATGGCAGAAAGATGAGGTTTTCTGGTCCCATAAAGATTTACAGTTTCGAAATCTCTATATAGGGTTGCTATGAGTCGGAACAGATTCCATGGCACAAAACCACCACCGCTATTCTTTAGGAAGAAGTCCTGATGTGGTGCTGTAGGGTATTGCACTGGACTGCAAGGTCAGTGGTTCAAACTCACCAGCCTGTCCTCGGAAACTCTATACAGGGTCGCTATGAGTCAGAACCAACTCGAGGGCACTAAATAATAACAATGGTACTTAAGGAAACCAGGAGGTTCTGTGGGTAGCTAAGCAGAATGTCAGTAGTTCAAACTCACTAGTCATTTCTTGAGAGAAAGATGAGGCTGTCTGTTCCCATAAGAGTTAGAGTCTCAGAAACTCTATGGAGCTGCAAAGTTTTACTCTGTCTTATAAGGAGCTCTGGTAGCATAGTGGTTACGAATCAGGCTGCTAACCTCAAGGTCAGCAGTTTGAAACTACCATCTGCTCCACGGGAGAAAGATGAGGCTTTCTGCTCCCGTAAAGATTTGTAGACTCAGAAACTCTGTACAGGGTCACTATGACTTCATGGTACTTAACAACAACAACAACAACAACATAGGATCGGTATTGAGTTGTTGGTAGTGTTTGGGGTGGGTAGCTATTCTTGAATCTTTATTCTTCCATAAATTTATTGAGTTCCTGACAAAACAAAATCCAACTGGAATGTTTATTGAAAGTGCATTGAGTTTACACATGGATTTTGGAAAAATTACAACCTTTATAATATTAAATTGTTCTATCTAAGAGCATGAAATGTTTTCCCGTTTATTTATCTGTATCATTTCTGTGTGTTCTATCAGAATTTAAAAGCTTTTCCTCACAGCAGACTGATGTAATCTTGATTAAATCAATTTCTAATGTTTTATTATTGTGTTGCTGCTGACATCTTATTTTTTGCTGTATTTTGGGGGGGGAGGGATGGGTTAAATATGAAAGGATCCATATAGCATAGCAGGAAATAAAATTATAATTTTAATTTATAATTTTAACTCCTGGAATCCCTGCGAGGTGCAAACAGTTAATACTCTTGGCCTCTAACTGAAAAGTCAGAGGTTCAAGTCCATTCAGAGGTGCCTTAAAGGGAAAACTTAGAAATCTACTTCTGAAAACCCAGCCACTAAAAGCCATATGGAGCAGAGTTGTGCCTTGTTACACATGGGGTTCACGTGAGTTGGATTCAGCTCCACAATAACTGATTACCAACAAGGGAAGGAGGTAAGCTGCTGAGAGAAAAATATACCATCAGGAGCTCACTCACAGTTCTCCCTCTCTTTAATCGACCTTCCTTTCTCCACAGCCCTCTTTTTCAAGTCTTCCAGCATAGAGCACCTACATCTTCTTTCCTCTTCGAATCCCACCCTTCAAGCAAGAAAAGGACCTGCTCCTTGATTCCCTCTTGCTTTTTGCAAATGCCTCAACTTCAGCAGATATGAAGAGATTCACCTCCTCAGTCTCTCCAAGGGGCTGTGACTAAGAACAAAATTGGGTGCATTGATTCCAGGTTAACATAATCTCCATCAAGAAGGACTCCCGCTAGCCCCTATCTGGTTTCCTTAGTAATTGCAAGAACAGCTTGCCCAGTTGAACATTATATATATTTTCCTTGAAGGCATCACAATATGATCTGTGAAGAAAGAACACCCGGGCAATAAAGGTGACTTTGACCTTGTTACTTTCATGATCACTCTCTGGCTTGATTGTAGGATGGAGCATTTTACTCTTTGCTGAGCCTGGAACATATTACAGGAGTCACCATAGCAGCTATAAAGGGCTCTCATTCTGCCATTCTCTATGAAAGGGATCGGCTCCCATTAAGGTGTTCTATTTTGTTTTGTTTTATTTTTATTCCAAAGAGTCTTCTAAGAGGGGTAGTATGAATATTAGGGATAGCTAGGGAAGTCCATTTGTCCTGCCAGAATCTCTCCTCTGATCCTAGTGACACTATATTATCCAAAACTTATTTCTTCTGCTACTCCAAGATCAATCAGCCTATTAATAACATCTTATAGGTTTAGATGGGACAATAAGGAAAACACAAACCATTTTAGAACTCAAGATATTAAAATGTTTAATTGCAAGGGAATTTGAATGCTTACTATTTTACCAAATCCCTAGGCATTTGTATGTAAGTGGGCATCAGTTAAACCTGAGGATGTTTCACATGAACAAGACATTTGCTCTCTCTTGCCACAAGGCCAGAAGAATTGAATGGTGTCTAACTTCCATTACCAAACATTTTGATCCACAATCCTATAGAAAAATCCTAATAAAAAATGGGGAAAACGTAGAACAGAATATCAAATTCTCATGGATCCCAGACTTTCTGGAGCCATGGAAGCTGGATGAACCCTTGAAACTATGGCCCAGAGATAATTGTTTAACCTTAAACTAAAACATTCCCTGAAGTCTTCTTAAAATCAAACAATAGTTGGTTTGTTTTTGCTTTTTATTGTGAATTGAGTAAAGGTTAACAGGCAAGCTCATCAGGTTTGCATTCAACCAATTGTTCACTTTGTTTCATCTCAGTGATTACAATTCCCTCCTTGCAACAACTGTTATCCTACTTCCTCCCTGTGGTTTCCCTTTGACATCTTAGCTTTCACAAATGACGAAAGCAAAAATATCTGATGTACACATACAAAACACAAAATATATATTCATTTAAATGTACAAAGGGCACATTTTGCAAGCCAGTTGCTTGCCCACAAGCACACAGTTTATTCAATCCATGGGCCTAGAATCCACAGCTGCTCTGTCTCCATGCCATTGCCTCTTTCACTGTCTCTCTGTAGTCACTTTTCTAGGAAGGGATCTCACACTCCACTCATGCTCTTCCTTCTGGATGCTCCTGGGATCGTCTGTTCCTGAAATGAAAGATGAACTACTCCCCGCTTATAGTTACTTATCTTCTATGATTACAGTTATGACAATCACAATTAATCCTGTTAACAATTAATCACAATTGAATCATAAAATCCTATCCCCATCACCCCGCATCCCCTTTCATTAGATCCATCAGGAAAAAAGGAAAATTATTCAGTGGGGATTCTCCTTAGCCCCTACATGCTGAAACTAAGCACACTCATAAAAGCTTGTAAGCCAGACACTTTGTGCCTTTATAGAACCTCCCCCGCCACCCCTTTTTTTATAGCCATTGTCTAAATTGCCCGTTCCTATCAGCCCAGTGCACTGAGGAAACAAGCTCACTCCTTGCTATGAAGAATCTTTCCATTTCAGTTGGAATTTCAAGCAACTACATCCATAAGCAAAAGTCCAATTGTAGCAATTCACACTTGCTCACAGTATTAAGCATCTTTACCTTCATCTAGTCAAGTTCTGGTCAGCTAGCCATGTGAGCCAGGTCAAATGCAAGTTTGGGAATTCACACATACCTCCTTGCACTTCAGACCAGTTGGCAGCTTCACTTTCATCTCGAGCCCCAGGTGGCTAGGTCAGTTCCTGTGGGCTTAGAAGTTCACGCATCACCCTAAACACCTCAGACCAGTCAGCCCTTCCTCTTCTCTCTCTCATCTCAAGGTCAATGTGTCAATGGAACATGGACAAACTCAGCTCATGTCTTCATTGCTGCATTTCCCCCCTTCCACTCACAAGTAGACCAGGGTGGCCACCAGTGAGCAGACTGGACTGTTCAAGGGTCCCCTACGAGTTTCAGTCTTAGAAGGGGGTTTTCCCTGATGGGCTGACTTTTCTTGCTTGATTCCTCCAAAGCAAACAGCTTAGTTGATATTCTAACAGGTAAAGAGTCGGGGTTTTTTTGTTTTTGTTTTTGTTTTTGTTTTATCCTCCAGGTCTTTCTTTTAGTCAGATTCTTCTGCTCTCCCAGCAGTTCTGGGTTAAAACCAAATAGTGGTTTAGCTTAACTAGTAGAAAAAGATCTGCCTGAGCATTATGCTCCTTTAAGAATGACCTGTTGTTGTTGCTAAGTGCCTTTGAGTCCGTTCCGACTCATAGTGACCCTACATAAGGATTTCTGAGGAGTGCCTGGTAGATTTGAACCACCAACCTTGCAGTTCAAACATACCTTACGGTCCAGTGCATTATCCTGCAGAGTCACACCAGGACTGGGATCAAATTGACCACAGCAACTGGAAGGATTACATAGGAATTTAGGGCAGTGAGTTTATGCTAATGGGAGAAGAACAACTCAGAAAAGGCGGGTGAGAATGGTTACACAAATCAAAGAATGTCTTCAACGTCACTGAAGTGGACACGTGGAACTGGTATATGTTTTGCTGTGTATATTCTCAACAACAACAGAATCGATAAGTTAATTTAATTAAGGGAAAAGGCCTTCCCCCCTGCCCTTTACACAGCGGTTACGTTCTGTGCAGTCACGCAGGCTCTCCTCTTTGTTCATTCATTCCTTCAACTCTGTCTCCCACCCAAACCTTAATAATCAAAAGCCCTCCTGACAAAATATAGTAGCAATGGTTGTCCTTCTGTGAATGTACTTAACAACACTGAAAACAAAAGTTAACATGGTCAATTTCATGTTCTTTTTGTTGCTGTTGAGCACTATTGAGTTGGTTTCCAACTCTGAGCAACTCTGTATAGGGTTTCCAACGAGCAATTGGTGTGTGTTTCAACAGTCAACCTTGTGGTTATCCTACAAACACCATACTGGGACTCCGCGTGTTATTTGTATTTTACCACACTCACCAAAATATCATAAACACACATTGTTGTTGTTGTTAAGTGCTGTTAAGTTGATTCCAATAGTGACCCTATGCACGACAGAACAAAACACTGCCCGATCCTGGGCCAACCTCATTAATGTTGCCACGCTTGAGTCCATCGATACTGCCACTTGGCCAATCCATTTCATTGGGGGTCTTCCTCTTTTTCTCTGACCCTCCACCTTACCAAACATGATATCCTTCTCCAGCGACTGGTCTCTCCTGACAATATGTCCGAAGTATGAGAGATGAAGTTTGGCCATCCTGGCCTCCAAGGAGCACTCTAATTGCACTTCTTCCAACATGGATCTGCTGGTTCTTTTGGCAGCCCATGGCACTTTCAATATTCTCCTCCAAGACCACAACTCAAATGCATCAATTCTTCTATGGTCTTCCTTATTTACTGTCCAGCTTTACTGTCCACATTAGTACACATAAAAAGGGAGCACAGTGGCTCCACATAATAAGCAATGAAGTGAAAACCACAAGGTCTGTGGTTCAAGTCCACCAACTGCTCCATGACAGAAAGATGAGGCTTTCTGCTCCCTCAAAGATCTAAAGCCTTGGAAATCCTATCAAGGGTCGCTATGAGTTGGAACCAATTTGACAGTACTTAACAACAACAGCAACAAGCACTTTTTTTTCTTTTGCAATGTTTTATTGTGACTTATGTGATAGTTTACATGGGAGAACATTAGTTTTACATTCATTCTATCACATATTGTTTCATTGCCATGGTTACAATCCCCTCCATGCATCCTCAACCAACCAAAGATATACACTACAAGCTGGCCCGCCGGTCGTCAGGACACAGCCCCGCTTCCTCTCTGGGTCTAAAGTCCCCAGCTGCTCCATCTCTCCTCGCCATCGTCTCTGCCTCCATCTCAGGCATCACTGAACAAGCACATTTTTTTAAAAAGCATCACAAAAATCCAAACCAGTTGCCGTTAAGCCAATACCACCTCATGTGTTACAGAGCATTGCACAGCATCGGGTTTTCACCACTATGACCACACCTTTCTTCTGAGTTGTCTCTTGTTGTTGTTGTTATGTGCCATGGAGTTGGTTCCGACTCATAGCGTCCCTACACAGGGTTTCTGAGGCTGTAAATCTTTACAGGAGCAGACCACCTCATATTTCTCCCACAGAACCGCTGGTAGTTTCGAACTGCTGACCTTGCGGCTCACAGCCCGATTCGTAACCACTACGCTACCAAAGGTGAGGCTTAACTATTAGTGCTATCCAGACACTTGCATGTATAACACTATAAGATGTAGAGATTTTGAGCCAGAAGGAAAATGTTGATAATCTTTTCCACTAGATTATTCAACAAATGGAATAAACAACGAATACAAAAATCCACCCCTGAGAATAGACAACAAATACAAAACTCCACCCCTGACTGAGAACCACTAGGTCAGAGACCCAATTACAAACAATGAAGCTTACAAAAATTCTGGCTCCTTCCAGGACTTTTTATATGCCCTGTTTTCATAATAAAATTCACCATTTCCTCTTATAAATCCCTTATGCCACCCCCAGGGGTCAAACATACCCATCGTACCCAATTAAAGACAAAGAGAGGAATCTGAGGAAAACCCAAAGTTGAGTCCTTTCGTTATTCCTTCTGTCCTGTGGCTAAAAGCAGCGCTCACCACTCATGGTTGGTGGTGGTGGTAGTGTGCTGTGGAGTTGGTTCTCACTCATAGAGACCCTACAGAAGGTTTGTGGTGGTTGTTGTTAGGTGCCATTGAGTTGGTATCAACTCATAGCGACCCTATGCACAACAGAACGAAACACTGCCCAGTCCTGGGCCGACCTCACCATTGTTGCCATGCTTGAGCCCATTGATGCTGCCACTTGGCCAATCCATCTTGTTGGGGGTCTTTTTCTTTTTCTCTGATCCTCCACCTTACCAAACATGATCTCCTTCTCCAATGACTGGTCCCTCCTGACAATATGTCCGAAGTATGAGAGACGTAGTTTGGCCATCCTGGCCTCCAAGGAGCAGTCTGGCCGCACTTCTTCCGACCCAGATCTGTTGGTTCTTTTGGCAGCCCATGGCACTTTCAATATTCTCCTCCATCACCATAACTCAAAAGCATAAATTCTTCTATGGTCTTCCTTATTCACTGTCTAACTTTTGCATGCATATGAGATTATTGAAAAGGCTGTAAATCTTTACGGGAGCTGAAAGTCTCATTTTTCCCCCACAGAACAGCTGGTAGTTTTGAACTGCTGACCTTGAAGTTAGCAGCCCAATTCATAAACACTACACTACCAGAGCTCCTTCTCATGATACTTATGGAATATTTAATTATACTCTCACGTGTGTCTCCCTTTCCGTAAAGAGTACCTTGTCTCTGAATGCCACATGGATGACATGTTTTGGTAGATTTCTCCTGGTGTCTCCACACACAGTCTTGTTAGCTGCCACAGAGTCAGCCCCCAACTCATGGTGACGCAAAAGAACGGAGCACTGTCTAGCCCTGCACCATCTCCTTGATGTGTTGCATAATGGATCACTGTACTCCATAGGGTTTTCATTGGCTGATGCTGATTTTTGGAAGCAAATTATCAGGCCTTGCTTCCTAGTCTCCTTGAACACTGCTATCATAAGAAATCTCTTTTCCTTCTTCAAATGTGAAATTAGACAATTTTTGTGAGATCCAGTAATAGTTGTATTCTGGATTCTCAAGAGGTATACATTTGTTCCACAGTGTCCCCAACAGTCTGGAAACTGCTGAAACTTGTTCAGCAACACAAGCCTCCATTGACAGATGCTGGGTAGCTGCCTATGAAATACACAGGCCAGGAATCAAACTTGGTTTCTCACATGGAAGTTGGGGGTTTACCACTGAACCGTCAATATGCTGTGGCTACAGCCTCGTTGTTGCCATGTGCCATCAGGTTGGCTCTGACTCACTGAGACCCACGTACAGCCGAGTGTACAGTAGATGGTGTCCAGCCGCGCACCATCACAATTGCTGTTATGTTTGAGCCCACTGTTGCTGCCACTGTGCCAATCCATCTCATTGAGGGTCTTCCTCTTTTTCTCTGACCCTCTACTTTACCAAGCATGATGTCCTTCTCCAAGGATTGGTCCCTCCTGATAACATGTCCAAAGTACATGAGATGAAGACTCACCATCCTTGCTTCTAAGGAGCAGAAAATTCTGGCTGTACTTCTTCTGAGACAAATGTGTTTATTCTTCTGGCAGTCCACGGTACTTTCAATAGTCTTTACCCATACCGCAAGTCAATGCATGGATTCTTCTAAGGTCTTCCTTATTTAGTGTCCAGTTTTTGTATGCATATGGGGTCTTGGGTCAGGCACACCTTAATCCTCAAAACGATATATTTCCTTTTGAACACTTTAAAGAGGTCTTTGACAACAGATTTG
>NW_006408578.1:1883090-1916056 GCF_000296735.1 Chrysochloris asiatica | reverse complement strand
AAAGCAATAGATTTCTTGCTTCTGCCACAGATTCCCCCAGCTGTGAGCCTTCCAACCTTCTAAATATTCCTTTATATGTGGTTCAGAGTTCTGGGACCAGCCCGTGAGCCTGCTTGGTCAGGAATTCTGTGTTGTTGTTGGCAGAGCTCTCTGCTATACGTCCACCCGATCCGCCATCTTGTTTGTTCTCCCATTATCTTTTAATTTCATTTTTCCAAAAACTTTTTGCAACTCCCTCATATATGTATCATTTGATTTTTTGACTGTGGCTTCCATGGGTGTATGATTTGTGAAAGCCAAGTAAAATGAATTTGTGGACAGTTTCGATCATGATGTTGTTCATTGGTCCAGTTGTGAGGATTTTTGTTTTCTTTGTGTTGAGGTGAAATCCATCCTGAAGGGGCACAACTTTGGTGGTGTTCAATACATACTGGAGTGAACTAACCGGCAGACTCTACTTCTACAATGTCCATACAGAACTAGGGTCTGATAACAACACTACAATTCAAACCTGATTTCACCAATCAGTCGGGCACCAGAGGTAGAGGGAACATTTACATAGACCATGTTTAAAGCAAATATTGCACATATTATATGTTATATGGTTTTTCAAAAGTTGTGCAACTCCCTAGCATGTTAGTTTCCTAAGCCAGCTACCCTCATCATTATGCAAGTAGGCACTATTTGCATATGCACATTTGTTGTTAAGGGCCGGTCCAGTGGGCTCTGACTCATAGTAACCCTAGGTACAACAGAACAAAACACCACGCAGTCCTGTGCCATCCTCACAATTGCTGCTACACTTGAGCCCACGGTTGCTGCCACTGTGCCAATCCATCTACTGGGGGGTCTCCCTCTTTTTCTCTGTCCCTTCGATTTACCAACCAAAAATAATGGCCTTTTCCAGGGACTGGTCCTCCCTGATAATGTGCCCAAAGTATGAGAAACGAAGTCTGGCTATTTGGCTTCTAAGGAGCATTCTTGCAATACTTCTTCCAACACAGATTTGTTTGTTCTTCTGGCAGTTCATTTTACCTTTAATATTATGCACATTATATGGGGGAAATACAGTATAGTTGAAGTCAATTTCCTGCCTCTTCTGAGTTTCACCTTCCCTCTTTGAAGAGATTTCTGTTTCACATTTCACTTAAGAATTTACTAGGAGACATGCTCTAACCTCTAGAACGTGTGCCCAAGGAGTGAATTCTGCAACCCTGAGGATTTTTAAGCCCCCTGTTGAACACACCATTGAGTCTTCACAATGGTGAGGTGCAGTGTGTTCTCAGCAGCCCACAAGAGCGGTTCCTGCTGAGCAGGATGAAGAAAGTGCTGGCAGTTAATTGGTCGAGTTGAATTGTTAACATTCTCTGCTTGTTGCTGAGCACAGGGCTCTCAACTGAACTGTTGTAGAATTTAACCAGGGATGAGGGTGGTTGGGGTGTGGAAAAAAGGAAGAAAATCTTTCATTAAAACGCCAATCAAGAAATTTTAACACTTTGTTTTTTCTTCTGAAAAACCATTTGCTTTGAGCCTAGAAAGTTAACACTCGTAGAATACTCTTATCACAACAAATCCCTTATCTTTCTTAAAACGTGAAATGATTTTCTATCCTTAGGAAAACTTTGTGAGAGGCATGTATTGCAAAACCCATATGCTAGGTCCTCTAGAGGAATACATTTGCTCTGCAGTATCCCCAACAGAATGTATTTTCAAAATAAATGCCTGCAGAGGTATGCATACACATTTATCCATGCATTACAATGAGACAGAGACTCTTTTCTTACAGCCTTACTACTGTTGTTGATAAATGTCCTTCAGTCACTTCTGACTCATAGTGACCCTGTGTAGGATTTCTGAAGCTTTAAATCTTGCAGGAACAGAAAGCCTCATCTTTCTCCCTTGGAGCAGCTGGTGGGCTCATACTTTTAACCTTGTGGTTTGCAGTCCAGAGCTTGTCCTATGGAGCCAGTTTGCTCCTTTTATATAGCACATTATTCCAAAAGTATGTCCATTTGATTTTTTTTTTTTTTTACTTTTTTGGTGTTGGAATGAAACAGAATTTGATAGTTCCCCAAAGTGGGTCTTGAAGGTGAATGGCTAGGAAACATTTTCTTATATAAAAATTTACATTGATATGTCTATTAAGCTGAGCCCTCTTGTCTGGAACTGCCTTCTGTCCAACGCCCATTCCTGCCATGGTTGTAGGGAGCTCCCAGTAATCTTGCCTGGTCAATGTGATTCTGTAGTTCTGGTCAAGTTGCCTAGGCACCAAATTCATCCCAAATAGATGAGAATCCCTACATTAGGGTGTTTTCCAATACATGGACTGAAGGAAGACAAAGTCATCCTGGGGGAAGAAACTAAAGCAAATGTACAAACAAAATAGAAATGAGACTTGTGGAGAGATTACTGCTTGGGACTCAACAGGCGGAGCTGTGAGTATTCCAGCTGACTTCTACATCCTCAACAGAAGTAAGAAGCAGGGGGGATCTGCCACTTACTTTCATGCTCGGGAAGAAAAGTCAGGAACAAAAACCCTACTGAGAAGCCAAGGAAGGGAATCTTAATCTTAGGAGAAACATTCCTCTGCCTCCTGTATTAGTTCTACCTCCTCTCTGGTAGCCGAGTTGGGCTGCTAGTTACCGAGTTGGGCTGCTAGTCTCAAGGTCAGCAGTTCAAAACTACCAGACATTCCACAGGAGAAAGATGAGGCTTTCTGCTCCCGTAAAAGATTTACAGCCCTGGAAACCCTATATAGGGTCACTCTGACTCAGAGCTGACTCCACAACACACAACCACCACCACATCACATACATCTTATTCCAGGGCAGAAGTATCAATATATGGGTGTTATGATGAAATTTGACCCATATCAAACCAACTGGTCAGAAATTGTGTGTGCTTTAGACTCTCAACGGCACTTATCAACAACAACACATACGTATGTATGCACGTTGTTGAAAAATCTGCAAGCATGAAGTTTGGGTCAGGGGAAGTTTGAACATACAGAAGACATTCCTAAATGCTGACATTTACAGAGTTTAGATGATTTGAGTGGCAATGATAGATAGGACCGTGAATCTCAACTGTTCCCCTCTCCTGCCAGTTACCATGTCTCTGCCTATAAATTCAGTTACTATCGCCTCTATATTATTAAGATGTTTCTGCTTCCTGAAATTTTCGCATACTAAACCATGTGAAAGATGTTTAAAGCACGAATTCACTCATGACATTAGCTTGTTGATATTTTTTAAATCAGAAGTTTGAGCCTATGGGAATTGTTAGTGGGCAACAAAGTTTGTCTTATATTGGAGAAAATTACTGAGTCTCCATTACACGACCAAGAGTCTATCAGTGATACATAATGAACATGATGCTGTTCTCTTCCCCGAGAAGCTCATGACAAATGCAATAAAGCATGATACAGGTAGCATTTGAGGTGTATTCCTGATAAATGGCATCATGACAAATGGAGAAAAGATTGAAGTTGTCAAAAACTTAATTTTGCTTAGATCCACCATCAACACTCAGTTTGAGGACAAAGGTGTGTCTGACCCAAGCCATGGTATTTTCAATGGCCTCATATGCATGTGAAAGTTGGACAATTAAAAGGAAGACCATAGAAGAATAGATGCATTTGAGTTATGGTGGTGGAGAAGAATATTGAAAGTGCCATGAACTATCAGAAGAACAAACAAATCTGTGTTGAAAGAAGTGCAGCCAGAATGTCCCTCGGAAGTCAGGATGGCAAGACATCATCTCTAATATTGTGGCCATGTTATCAGGAGGCTCAAATCCCTGGACCAATTTGATAAAATGGAAGGGCAGCAAAAGAAAATAATAATAAATAAAGACTTGCAATAAGATGGATTGATGCAGTGGCAGTAACAGTAGGCTCTAGCACAGCACCTGTGAGGAATGGCACAGGACTGGGTAGTGTTCATTCCATTGTGCGTAGGGTTGCTATGAGTTGGAACCCACAACAGTTCCTAACAACAGTAACAATATTCACAAAAGTAGGATGTAGAACATTGTATTCGTGGACTACACTTTGCCAGTTGAACATGGTATCCCTTGAAACTATGGTTCTGAGCCCTCAGTTCCAGCAACTCATTCTCTCAAGGTAATGTCTCAGAAGTTTTCAGAACTTTGCCCCCGTAGGTTCCACCACATTAATAGATACGTTTGCAGCAAGTATATACACAAATATTCTCTGTGAAGCCTTTATATATGTGTGAGTATACCACTAATGAATTGTGTTCTCTACACATTTGGAGTTTGGTATGGTGCTGTAAGATAAGCACTGGACTACTAACTGAAAACCTATACAGAATCTCTGAGTTGAAATCAGTTTGATGACAGTGAGTTTGGTTTGAGTTGATACATTTAGGCAGGCCTCTTTCTACACCGCTTATATGAATTCTGAACCAACCTTCTAATGCTTCCTATTGACTGCATGTTTTATCTTGATTGGCAGATAGCGCTGTAGAGTTAGCAAAGCTTCTATGGAAGTTTTGGGATGTGTTATGGTTTTTAGGATCCAGCCTCACTAACATTAATCTCATGTGCTCCTTTCATCACCACTCCTTTTTCTTTGATGGGAAAACACACCAAATTCCATAGTGCAATTTTCCTTAAGCATGCTGTGTATGTCTCCGCCTGGAATAGACTTCACTTGATGGAATTCTATCTGTGCTTAAGACCCAGTGCAAGGTACACCCCATCTATGAAACTCCACACCTTCTATCACACCCATCCCAGACCAGGTGCTACCACTCTATTAGGTTGTTGTTAGGTGCCATCAAGTCAATTCTGACTCACGGCGCCCTTATGTACAACAGAACCAAACACTGTCCAGTCCTATACCATCCTCACCTTGATTTGTTTGTTATTCTGGTACTCCATGGTACCTTTAAGATTCTTCTCCAGCACCATCACTCAAATGCATCAATTCTTCTACGATCTTCCTTATTCACTGTCCAGCTTTCACATGCATATGAGGTTATTGAAAATACCATGACTTGGGTCAGGCACTCCTTAGTCCTCAAGCTGACATCTTTGCTCTTCAACACTTTAAAGTGATCTTGTGCAGCAGATTTGCCTGATGCTGTATGTTGTTTGATTTCTTGACTGCTGCTTCCATGAGTGTTGATAGTTGATCCAAGCAAAATGAAGTCTTTGACAACTTCAATCTTTAGGACTTAAGCATATCGTTTTAGACAGCACAATTTAACCCATAATAAGAAGTGAGACACAGTCATGTTTCTTACTCCTACCCTCCAAATAAACACACACACACACAAATCCACACACAGAAGGTTGGATGACAGACACAAGGATGACTATCTCTGAGGTGTGAGGTTGTGGATTACTTGTACTATATGCAAGAGTAGCCATGGCCTTTATAAAGGGGAAAATGTTTTGTGTAGTTTTATCTTTTTATGAAGACTGGAATCCAGACATATCAGAGTGGAAACAACCTCTGTCCCACTGCACTAAGTGTGGGTATCCTGAGAAAATACCAAAAAAAAACAACCCCGTTGCCAACAAGTTGACTTCAACTTTATGGGGACCATAAAGTGCAGAGTTGAGCTGCACTCCATAGTGTTTTTGAGCTGAAAAGGTAGTGTTGCAAAATTCCTGTTGTTGTTGTTTAGTGCTGTCGAGTCATTTGATTTCTTGACTGCTGCTTCCATGAGTGTTGATTGTGAATCCAAGCAAAATGAAGTCTTTGATTAACTTCAATCTTTTTCTCTGTTTATCATGTTGCTACTTAGTGGTCCAGTGGTGAGGACTTCTGTTTTCTTTACATTGAGGTGCAACGCATACTGAAGGCTGTGGTCTTTGATCTTCTTCAGTAAGTATTTTAAGACCTCTTGGCTTTCAGAATGCAAAGTTGTATCATCTGTGTATCACAGGTTGTTAATGAGTCTTCCTCTAATCCTGATGCGGTGTTCTTCTTTATCTAATCTAGCCTTTCAGACAATTTGCTCAACATACAGATGGAATAACAATCATGGAAGAATACAACCCTGGTGCACACCTTTCCAGATTTTAAATCACTGTTCTGGGCACTGGGAATGAAATAAATGGAGACAGTCCCTGTCCTCGTGGAGCTCACAACAGATGAGTAATGTGGCAGTGATGAAACACTGTTGTCCGCTACAGTGCAAAGAAGCATAAGAGCTGGAGGACACCTGAGAGGGGCTCCTAACCCTACTGGGAACGTTGAGGAAAGGCAAGCCCAAAGAGATCAATGCTTGTACTGAGTCCCAAAGGTAAGTAAAAGTCACATGAGCAAGAAGGAGGAAGGGTTCAGGAAGCAGTAGAAATCGCTTATGCAATGGGGCCTGAGATCAGAACTTTAATACTGATATCTACCTGAAGTGCCTGTCTTCCTGGCCACAAGACAGAATACAGCAGTTGCTTTAAAAGGTGAAGCTGCACACTCATCTTGAGCCAGCTTTAAAAAACAGAGAACTGATCTCTGATAAGAAGAAAAGAAAGAAGAGCAGGGAAATGTGCACATCCAAGTAGATGTTGCCTAGAGCGGTACAACAGGAGTTGGAGACTTATTGTCCTGCAAAATCATTTCACTGTGACTTAAGAGGGGTATAGAATTCTGAACAGAAAGGCTTTTAACCTGCCAAGTTAAGATGACTATGGTTCCCCTTCATGGCGTGATTATAATTCTTCATTTCTATATCAGCAAGGATGCTCACAGCTGACACCCTTGAGGAGACTCACTCAGGAAAATGTTATCATTGGAGTAGCGATTTGGGTTTGAATTGGTCTGATGAACTGAAAACCAAGAGTCACAGAAATGCCAATGGTATGATAGAAAGAACATAAAAAATAACCATCATCCATTCCAAGATCCTTCTCCCCAACACCCAGGACTCCTTAAAGCAACGCAAATTGCTGGATCCCAATTCCAGAGAGTCCAATTCAGCTAGTCTCAGTTGGGATTTAAGAATTTGCATTGCTAATTAGTTTCTAGACAATGCTGATACCTGCTGGTCTGAGGCCCACACTTGGAGCACCCTCTTTTACAGAAGAAGAAACTGAAATGCAGAGACTCTAAGTGATTATATTGGACCACACAGCTTCTTGGTGATAAACCTGGATCTTAGAAGAACATTCTGTTATTGTTGCTGTTGTTATTATTAAGTGCCGTCGAGTCAGTTCCAACTCATAGTGACCCTGTCTAGGATTTCCAAGGGGTGACTGGTGGGTTTGAGCTGCTGACCTTGTAGTTTGCAGTCCAGTGCTGATCCACAGTGCCACCCCAGATGTTATTAGTAGCCATCAACTCATGGCAATACCATACACAGCATGGACCATGCACACAATCATTTGCAAATCAAACAGTTGTGATCCATAGGGTTTCCATGGGCTGGTTTTCAGACATAGACTTCCAAGTCTTTCTTGCTAGTTTGTCTTCATCTGGAAGCTCTGCTGAAACCTGTTGTGAGAAATGCTGTCCATAACAACAAATGCTCAAGTAATCCAATCTGTACTCACTTTAGCAAAAGTGAGGTTTTTTTTTATTCAATTTTTCAAAATCAGGTGCCCAACCCAGCAGACATGGGCAAGCATACGACATGGCCAGCCCACCAAGAGTTTAATCCTCTGTCTCTCAAAAGCCCCTCCTCCAGTTCCCCTATAGTACTCTATACCCCTATAGAGTTTTACAATCTACCCCACACATCCCATTTTCCCTCCCTCCAGAGTTCCACAATCTAACCCAAATGGTGCCCATGGCCCTAATGACTATTCTTATTTAAAATTCCTAGTCCTAGAACAGATTTCTTTCCCCTCTTCCCCCAATTCATCCTGCTCACATATCTCTGGATATGAATCAACAACCTATGTCCGGTCTAGCAATCTCGTGTGCCCCTTATTCCTGAAGATGGACCATCTTGAGAATGTCTCACACTGTTGAGCATCACAGCAACATGCCAGCCTCCACTGACAGATGGGTGGTGCACATGAGATACATGGACTGGGAATCGAACCTGAGTCTCCTACATGTCCTTGTTGTTCTTAAGTGTCATTGAGTCTGTTCTAATCCATAACGACCCTGTGTAGGGTTTCTGAGGAGTGGCTGCTGGGTTTGAACCTCTGACCATCCAGTAAGCAGTCCAGAGTTGATCCTACAGTGCCACAACAGGAGCCCAGGTCCAATGAGACATCTCCTGCTGGGCCATCACAACATCTAGGAGAATACGGATAATGGGAAACAAACAGCTATGGAGATTTGGTTGGGTTTCTTTGGACAAAAACCTTCGGTATTAGCGGCATCATAGGTTACATGAGACATCGTACCTGATTCTTATAACCCTCTTCTTTCCTTCTTCATCCAAGCTTGAGAAATACCATCAAGTGTTGGATGGAGATGCAATAAAAATCAAAGCAGCTAAAGGTAGATACTGTTGTTAAGTGTCATCAAGTCAATTCCAACTCATAGAGACCCTGTATAGGGTTGCTGAGGAGTAGATGGTGAGTTTGAACCACCGATTTGCAGCTCAAACCCATCTTTCAGTCCAGTGCTTAACCCACAGTGCCCCACCAGGAGTCCACAATAGACAATAAATAAAATAAAGTCCTAGAATTCTTTACGATTTAGATGCAGATATCACTTTGCTCTGTATGTCCAAGGTGCCCCTTAGTGGCACCAACAGTTAAACATTTAACTCAGTTGTTAACAGAAAGTGTGGCAGTTCAAACCCAACCAGAGGCACCTTGGAGAAAAAGGCCTTGGAAACCTTGTGGAGCACAGTTCCACTCTGTGAGTTGAAATCAATTCCTCAGAAGCAGCTTTGATTTTGTGGTTTTGGTGTCTCCAAGGGCATAAGCAAAGAGTCCTGGTGGTGCTGTGGGTAAGCACTGAGCTGTAAACCTAAAGGTCTGTAGTTTAAACCACTGAGCCATTCCATGGGAGAAAGATAATGTAGTCTGCTTCCATCAAGATTTGCAGCCTTAGGAGCTCTAAGAAGTCAATTCTGTTGGAATTGACTCCTTGGCAGTGGGTGAGGGCATGAGCAAGAAGGAACTTACGAGGCATAAGTAGGAACTTACGAGGATTCTGAGAAAGTGTCTTGGTGAGAACTTTCTTGCCTATGCTATCTGACACTTAGTGGTTGGTGGCTGTGTGTCACCAAGTCAGTTCCAACTCATAGCAACCCTGTATAGGATTTCCGAGACTATAAATCTTCACCGTAGCAGAAAACCTCATCTTTTTCCTGCAGAGTGACTGGTAGATTCGAACTGCTGACCTTGTGGTTAGCAGTCCAGCTCATAATTCAGTATGTTAGCAGGACTCTTTTACTGATAAATAGATGAAATCAATTTACGTTCTATGACTATAAACTGGCTTTCATTCTGACACTTGGAAGAGACAGAATTGTGTTCTTGTTCTTGCAGATCAGCCTGAAAGAGCCTACTCCACCAGTCTACCCTCTGAACCATCATGTGGTGAGCTGCTTTGGCCTTGCAACTTTGAGAGTTTCTGAGGCACAAATGAGTCTCCCACTTCCATTGTATCCCTGCCATTGTGCTGGTTGCATTCTGGAAAAGTGATGGACACAGCAGTTTTAGGACTTTCAATGCTTTAAACAAATCGGGGGAGGGAGGAGAACTCAACAAAAGCAACAACAGGCCTGTTTACCAGAGAGCAGGTTTAATGGGTTTACAGAGAAAGAGCAGGAAGTCTGGGCTCTGGCTCTCATTTGTCAAGCACTATGGGGAAGAGTTGAGAATGGACAAAGACTCTTACCACCCTTGTCCTGTTGTCCCCTCCCCCCTGCTTTTTTATGAGGAATTTGATGGAGGACGACAAGCAAGTCATCAACTGGGGCCCTGGCCATCAACCATGTCACCTATAGAGTTGGGTGCATTGTTTAGACATTAGGGGTTCAAAGGTCAAGTCTCTCTATTGTTGAGCTTAGCAGGACTTGGAATACCATGGCCACCTCACTATGATCAACGGATCTGCAGCACTGCGAGCAATCTAATCATTACAGAATTGTTTTGAATGGGCCTTTTAATGATTTGTGATTACAAAGATGAAATTATATGAAACATGATTCTGAATTCCACCCAAAAAAGAAAAAAGTTCTACCTCATGAGCAATTCGGTTCAATGAGATGTCACAAGAAAATTATCCCAGAGCAGCTAAAACAACCGGTGCTACTTTAAACTACTAGTCATAAGTTTGCTTCAGGTTCACTTTCAAAGTTACATAGATACATATGTTCTCATGGAGATTTTTGGTCCTGATGTGATTTACGAGGAGGGTTAATGTATTTTATTCTACTTAATCCGAGTTTTAGTAGAGTAGCTGGTACTTGAACAAGCCTGGTAATAAATATTTAATTTCATTTTACAGTCGATATATTATAAAATATTTATAGATTGCTATTTAAACTATTAACTTGTTTTTGAAAGCTGATTGCTAGTGGGTAATCTATGGCCACTGACAAAAAGGCTGAAATAATCAATTAGAAACAGATCTAATGCCAAAGTCAGGCTTCCAAATTTGGGTCCAGAGGAGTAAATTCTTCTTATTTAGCAGTTAGTTAGTACTACTGTATCAGAAATACCACAAGTGTCTGATTTTAAAGGGTAGGGATTTATTTTCTGAGCGTTCAAGAGGTTAGAAGTCCAATGCAGCATGTGGCTTTAGGAAGAGAAGTCCATATTTTGTCCAACTTCTAATCCTTAGAGTTTCTGGGCTTATAATACACCTGTCCCTGTTTTCTTCAGATTGTATCTCTCATTCTAAGTCTGCTGGCTTTTCTCAATGTCTTTAGGGTCCTGGGGATGCAGTGATTAAGTGTTCAGCTGCAAACCAAAATGTTGGTGGTTTGAATCCACTAGTCCTCCGTAAGAGAAAGAGATGGCAGCTTGCTTCTGTAAACATTTAAAAACTCCAAACTCACTGCCAGCGAGTAGATTTCAACTCATAGTGACCCTTTATAAGGTTTCTGATACTGTACATCTTTAGGGGAGCAGACAGATTCACTTCTCTCATGCAGAACAGCTGGGGGTTTGAACCACTGCCCTTAACTGTTAGCAGGCCAGCACTGATCCCATAGCCTTGGAAATCCTATGGGGGCAGCTCCAATCTACAGGATTGCTAGGACCTAGAATCAGCTCAACAGCAGTAAGTATTTATGCCACTCTTTAGATCCCTCATGGAGCCATGGTGGTACCGTGGTTCAAGTGCTGAGCTGCTAACTTCAATGTCAGTAGTTCAAACCCCCTTGGAGCAGCTGGTGGGTTTGAACTGCCTTAAGCATTTCAGTACTTATCCAAAGCACCACCAGGACCCCATGACACTTAGTCTTTATTTCTGATCTTAAGAGCCCAGTTCAGAAGTTTGCAAAATAGCAATCTAGGCCATGTAGAACTCCCACTCCATGGTGTACTAAAAAGAGAGTTCAAACCTCCCTCCAAAATACAGGCCATTCTTGTGATGTGTATCCTTCTACGCCCTCCCTGCACCCAACAAGAGGCACACAAGCGAAGCTCTTATATGGTTTTAGGGTTCCCCAGATCATCACGGAGTCCTGGTGTGGCACTATGGGTTAATGCACTGGACTGCAATGTTGGTTTGAACCACAAAGTTGGTGATTCAAGCTCACCAGTCACTCCTTGGAAACCCTATACAGGGTCACCATGGGTCAGAACCAGCTCGAGGGCACTTAACAATAACATGTACAGGGTCATCACTGAAACACCCAAGGCTTATGTAAAAATGTCCCCTCTAATGTCCCCAGTTGTTTTCAAATTGCCGAACTGGTAGTTTGACTCACTAAGACCGTCAGTAGATCCTTGGAGCTGTGCAAAATTCCATAATTACCAGCAACTGCCAAGGCAACTTTAACCCCTATGTAAAATAGTATGCATACAAATGGGCTTATTCTGAACAAGAACACACTATTAAATTTCAGGTTGGTATGGGGTTTCCCTCAAGGTGGTACTCAATATGGGCAGAGTAGCAAACACCATGGCTGTGTGTTTTCCTGTCTGGTTGGCTCATTTCATATTTTTGCATGTTTAAATAGGCAATGGGCATGCTAATTAAAATGCAATCATGCAGATAAATTATGCCAGTTTGCTAAAAAGTAAGATGAAGACCCCTTTAATTTCAAAATCTCTGGGATGGCCAAAGCAAAAGCACGATGTGATTCTAAATATGGAGAAAACTTTTCCTGATTATTACGAGTTTAAAACCAAATTTCATTTCTGGCTTTGCGTGTTGTGTTTTGTTAGATATATGGAAAATATAATAAGTGAATTTTAAGTAATTTCTTGTGAGAATCAAGACACAGAATTTCTAGTGGGTGTGTTCAAAATTCAGGTCATTCTGTGCAATTGGTATTGTCTGTCTTCGGGACTCCCTGGGTTGTGCAGATCCTTTATACTCTATTGAAAGGTTTTAGAAGTTCAAGTCCATCCAGAGATGTCTTAAAAGAAAGACTTGGAGATATCTACTTCTGAAAAAGCAGTCCGTGAAAACCCTATGGAATACAATTCTACTCTGACACACATCAGCATCAACTGGTGGTGGTGATTTGTCTTTTACCTACAGAGCTAAGTATAATGCATTTTATAAAGGTTCCTTCGATCTCAGAGCCAGAGCAACCCCTAAACCAGTGGATTCTCCTTTCCATCTATTGCCAACCAGCTTTCATGTTACCTTCACTGTCAGCCCTCAAAGGTACACCCAGCAAACAATTTCATGTCCCTAAGCCTCAGTTTCTACACCTGTAAAATAAACTTCTTTAGGCATGCTTGATTACTTCTGGAGTCATAGACCTATTTGAGAATCAGATGAAAGTCATTCACGTTGTTTGGTGGTGGTGGTGGTATGCTACTGAGTCGATTCTGACTCATAGCCACCCTACATAGGATTTCTGAGACTGTCAATCTTTACCAGAGCAGAAAGCCTCATCTTTCTCCCAGTTGGTAGTTTAGAACTGCTGACCTTGAGGTTAGCAGCCCGACTCTTAATCACTATGCTATCAGAGCTCCTTATTTACCTTAAGAATAAAACACAAACAAAAAGCAACAGATATGCACATCTTCACAGAATTGGGCACATGAATCCAGGATGTTCCCTGGTCCTGGGATGCATACCCATGGGTCTCAATACTGTAATTACATATGCCTTCAGGAAAGACCTGTTCTGGGCTCTAATTGGCCCCTTTTACTCTCACTGCGCCAACAAACACATTTTTGTTGAGTAGACTTTTGACTCATAGCAACCCTGTAGGAAAAGTAGAACTGCCAGGGTGGGTCATCCAATCAACAGGTAAGCACAGATTTATCTGAAACCCACGTGAAACTGTTCTGTACATATTAGTAAGTCAGCACAAGTAAATCCATGGCTACCTTGCTTACTGGATTCTCTGTCCCTCCCAGGGAGTGTCCATTTGAAAAGAGGCTTTGATTCTGTAGGACGGCGTTGTGGAGATGCCAGTCATACCTAAAACGAAAACAAAAACACAGAATCTTTGCTGTGGTGAAAAATGTGAACTTGTTCACTACAGATTAGTAAATAAGCATGAGTAAGTCTATCTTTACCTTACTTATTGGGTAACTGGATACTGAGAATTTCAGTCTTTACAGAAACAGACTGCTTCCTCCCACAGAGCAGCTGGTGGGTTTGAACCACCGACCTTTGGGTTGACAGCTGGAGCACAAACACTGGGCCACCAGGGCTCACTCCACACATAAAAAACATCACATAGAAGTTAGTCTTTGCTTAGGGTCACTATGAGCAGGAATCCCCTTGATGACAATGGGTTTTACTGTGAGGATGTTCTCTTGTGAATACCATTTATTCTCAGGAAATAGCTAGAAACCTTTCAAGTAACACAACAACAGAAGTGGTAGACAGTCTAGGGGTTCTTGTTGCTGGTCCTGTCCTTTTAGAAGGCATGCATTTTACTCCAGGCCATAGCTTCATGGTCACAGATTCTCCCACATGAGGTGAGGACTTCCAGACCAGGCTCAGATATCCATCAGCTTTCTCGGGTATCTAGGGGACAGTCCCTGCTTGGGTACTTCAGTCTGTCCTTTTAGCTTTTGAGTCACATCCCTTTCAAGATTCTCAAGGGTCATGCTGAATCCCCTCCTCTTCTCCAGGTCTGTTCTAGGCAGCATGTCCCATGTTGTTGTTGTTAAGTGCCGTCAAGTCAGTTTCTACCCCTAGTGACTCTGTATAGGGTTTCCAAAGAGCAGCTGCTGAGCTTGAACCACCAACCTTGTAGTTCAAACCGACTTCACAGTCCAGCTCATTAACCCACAGTTCCATACCAGGACTCTAGCATGTCCCATAGACAATACCAGAAACAATATATTTCATGGAAAAATAAGTTTGGCAGTCTACACCTTGCCCAAGTATTTGATCATATTAAAGGCTCTGAGAAAACCTTCATAAAGAAACCAATTTAATTATGTTTTACCCAATGATTTCAAAAACATGTGATCAAAGGATAACAAACTCAAAAACTCAAAAATTCTGGTTTCTGCATTTCCTCAGTCAGTGGACTTTCAATGAGCTTGTTGTTATTGTTAAGTGCTGTCAAGTCAGTTCCGACTCATAGTGACCCTATAGAGTTTCTGAGGAGTGGCTGGTGAGTTTGAACCGCCGACCTTGCAGTTCACACCGACCTTGAGATAGAATGAGTTCTTATCCTATGGTGCCACACCAGGACTCTAATGATCTTAACCTCTGCTTTCCATATTCACTGGACATCCCCTTCATCTTAATACCAATTTGTCCAAAACCCCTGAGATCTTCCCATGTTTTTCCATCGGGTGTTGCCACGTCACCTGGGTTCACTGTTGCTCCATTAGCATTTTATATCCTGTTGTTGTTTTAGAACAATGGGTGGGTTCATATAAAAAGACTATTATCCATGAGAAACGGGATTTCCATCCTAGAACCATGGCCTATTTTATCCCTCACCTGGTGGAGAAGGCTCCGGCAATGGTAAACGCTGTTGTGATTTACTAGAAGCCTTGACTGGCCACATTTTGGCATTATGCCAAGGTGGAGCTGGTTCCTCCAACCCCTGCTGAGATCCCTACAGCCATTCAGAGCCTGAGATAAATAGTCAATAGTGCTAAAATTGGTCGCTTCAAACAGCCCACAGTTAAGGAAGCTCTGCTGAATGGTTTGGTGGTCACTGGTGTGTGGATATGGTTCTATATCAGCGAGATCATAGGCAAGCATGACATCATTGGTTATGATGTTTGAAGACCAATTCTTACCCTCTGATTATATTTGGTTTACTATTTGTTCTTGAACCACATGTGATCAGACTGTTATCGGAATAAATAATTATGAAATTGAAACAAAAACAAAAACACTATCATTGATCTGTGTATGTGTGTGGGGGGGGGAGGGTTGGGGAGGGAACAACCCCTTTATCTCTCCTTCTGACATGTTTACATGGAAGTTTAGTATTTTGGAGCTGAAAGAATCCTTGGAGATCACCTGATCATTCATCAAATTTTATAAATATGAGAATGATATAAGGGAGAAACAAGAAACCATCTTCAAAGATGTAACTATTCTGTTAAATGCCATTGAGTCAGTTCCGACTCATAGGGTTTCCAAAGAGCAGCTGATGAGCTTGAACTGCCGACCTTTGTTGTTCACAGTCCAGTGCTGATCCTACAGCGCCATAGCATAGCCTCCATAAATATTATGTTGTTGTTGTGAAGTGTCGTCGAGTAGATTCCGACCCATAGCGACCTTGTATAGGGTTTCCAAGGAGCAGCTGATGAGCTTGAACTTCTGACCTAGCAGTTCAAATGGCTTTGCAGTCTGGCACATTAACCCACAGTCAGAACTGTCTTCAAGGCACATAATCACCACCAGGCTGGAGTTGTTCACAGGTAAAAAGTTATACTCTACAAAAATAAGGCCTGAGAGTTTAAGTGACTTGGCAGATATAAGGCCGAAGCTTAGATATTTTGATCTGTAGTCCAGTGGCCCTGGGAAATGGCTCAAGCTTCCCAAAGGAATATGAACTTGATTTACATGAAGGAGTGAGGTATGCTTGGCACAAACCCAGTGATCTACACAGAAATCTATCCAAAGATCTAATTACAGATCAAAGGCTTTCATGGTAAGGACGGAAGGACAGGAAGGAGGAAAAGTAAGATTTTTGTAAGGAATCCAACCTTAGTATCATGAGGCAACTCAGTCAATTTGCATAGTATTTACAAAGTTCATGTTCTGTGTCCTAGTGAAGTGAGTAGCATCTGAGGTCTTAAAAGTTTGCAAGCAGTCATCTAAGTTTCTAGTCACCAAGAGGGAAAAAAAAGGAAACCAAAGTCACAGAGAACAAACTAATCTCTGAGATTAATAATCTAAACAAACCACAGTCTCATCTACCCTGAGACCAGAAGATCTAGATGGTACCTGGCTACCACTGCCAACTGTTCTGATCAAGGCCCCAATAGATGGACTTTGATTTGTTGTTGTTGTTAAGTGCCATCGAGTCGGTTCCAACCCATAACAACCCTGTATAGGGTTTCCGAGGAACAGCTGATGAGCTTGAACCACCGACCTTGAAGTTCAAACAGCTTTGCAGTCTGGCCGCATTAATGCACAGTGCCACACCAAGACTCCTTGTTAGGTGCCATCAAGTTGCTTCCAACTCATAGTGACCCTGTGCACAACAGAAGGAAATACTACCCGGTCCTACACCATCTTCACAATTGCTGCTACGTTTGAACCCATTGCTGCTGCCACTGTGCCAGAAAAAAAGGAAGACCCCCATCTCATCTGGGGTCTTCCTTTTTTCCTCTGACCCTCTACTTTTCCAAGCATGTTGTCCTTCTCCAAGGACTGGCTCCTCCTGATAATGTCCTTGAAAGACCAGGAGGAAAACATGAAATTCTTTAAAAATCCAAACTTACTAGAACAACTGAGACTAGAGGACTCCCTGACAGTTACCCTTTAAACTGTTGTTGTTGTTGTTAAGTACCATGGAGTCGGTTCCGACTCATAGAGACCCTGCACAGGGTTTCTGAGGCTGTAAATCTTTACGGGAGCAGAAAGCCTCATCTTTCTCCCGCGGAATCGCTGGTAGTTTCGAACTGCTGACCTTGTGGTTAGCAACCCGATTCGTAACCACTGTGCTATGAACTCTTTAAACCTTGAACCAAAACTATTCCCTGAGGTCCTCTTTTTTGTGAAGTAACAGATTGGCACACAAATAAAGGGTATTATCCATGCATTCAGTGCTCCATTAAAACAAAAAAACATCTACATAAGACCAAAGTGTTAACTTTGCTCTAAGGCCAACAAAAGAAGGGGGCAGGGAAACTAGACCACTGGAAATGGAACAAACAGAACGCCATCAAAGAGAATGATGACACTGTGAAAAATGTAAATAACATTACTGAACAATTTGCATAAAAATGGTCAAATAGGAACCTAATTTGCTGTGCAAATTTTCACCAAAAACATGCTAAGGTATTATTTTTTTTTTAAAGGAGAGAAAGAAAACAAATTAGGGATCCACAGCTGCTGATTTTGTCTTGAGTAAATATTAAAATCCCCATAGCCTCCTCACACCTGGGTGGGTAAACGTCTCTGTGTATATACATATATAAGCTTCATTGGTTTTGCTTCTCTAGAGAGCCCAGCCTAAGACACCCTCATATATGTCTGTGGAACCCCCAGTGAGTTCCCCGCTAGATCACATGCATTTTCAATGTTTTCTTAAAGAATGACATTTAAGCTGAGCTATGAAGGTTAAATAAGCTTGGTGGCACAAAGATTGTTCAGTTGCTAAACAAAACGTTGGCAGTTCAAACAAACCAGTCTCTATGTGGGAGAGATTTTACAGCCTTGGAAACTCAGTGGGGCAGTTTTACTCTGTCCTAGAGTGTCTCTGAAAGGAGCCCTGGTAGTGTAGTGGACTACAAGCTGGACTGCTGACCACAAGGTCAAAAGTTTGAAGGTACCAGTGACTCCACTGGAGAAAGATGAGGCTTTCTGCTCCCATAAAGACTTACAGTCTTGGAAACCGCTATACAGAGTCACTATGAATCAGAACCAACTCCACGGCACACTACCACCATAATGTCTTTGGGGAGCTCAGTGGACTCCATAGGATAAGCACTGGACTGCTAACCACAAAGGTCAATGGTTTGACCTCAGCAGCTGCTCCTTGAGAGAAAGATGAGGCTTTCTGCTCCTGCAACTATTTAAGCCTCAGAAACGTTATACAGGTTTGCTGTGAGACAGAACTAACTCCAAGGCACTTAACAACCACAGCAAAATCTCCTCCTGGAATGCCTGAATTAATTTTGTTTCCCCCATACTCACTTATATGTATTCATTCCATTTCCACCACAAGACAGAGGTTCTCAGGAAAGGTCAATCCCCATTTTATGTGAAGAGTCTAGACTATTCCATTTGGTAGTCTCAGCAGCTTCCTGCAATACCACGTCATGGTGTCAATAGCTTCACATTAGGCTTCTTCTAATTCAAGTCTGTGATGGTGCTTTTAAACCACAACTACTAAATTACTTTATTTACTTAAAGAGTGTCCACTGCTCCCAGGGCCTCTGGGTATGGGCACAAAATGCTGCAGAGGAGGAGGAGCATTCACAGAAGTCCTCAGCAGTAAGTGAACGACTAGCTGCTCATTATCACACTCCTGCAGTAAGACTATGTACATCAACAAGGATGAACTATAAGAAACATATGATTCTTGTTCACACTTACATAAAATAGTGACAGTGCTGTTAGTAATTAGTTACCAGATCCTCAATTACTTTGTTCTTTGGCGTTAGTAATATGCCACTGAAAGTTTTACACCAAATTAACATTACCCACATTCAACTGTTTCAAAGCCCTTTGAAAAATGCACTTTCTTTATATGCAAAAATGATACAACTGGCAGTACACTTTGCATTTCTTTTCTTCCAGGTTCAAGTTAAGAGACAATGGAGACATCCATTTCTACCAGACCCATCTTGGTTCAGGATTTTACTGCTCTGAGATTGTTAGCTGGAGTTAAATGGTTTGTCCATGATTATGAACGATTATTTCATTCTTCAGAGCTAACTCTTCTATCTGAGAAATAAATGTGTCTATTGTTTGGAGGAGTCCTGATGTGGTGCTGTGGGATAAAGCACTGATCCTCAAGGGCAGTTTGAATCATAAGGACAACGGTTCAAACTCACTAGCCGCTGTTTGGGAACCTTATACAGGGTTGCTATGAGTCATAACCGGCTTGACCACCTGTAACAACAACATTGGTCTGAAACACTGGCAGACCACTAAGCCTAGCTGATTAAGGTGACAGAGAGCAAATTCTGAATATTGCCGAGGTACTTACTTAACCGGGAAGCATTGGTGGTTCGGTGGTGGAATTCTTGACTTTCATGTGGTAGGCCTCGGTTCCCTACCAATGCATAACCTGTTCATCAGTGGAAGCTTGTTCGATACTAAGAGGCTGTACAGAATTGAGTGGATCTTCCAGACTAAATTGGATTAGGATGAAAATCAACCACTGAAAAACCCCAGTGGATCACAATGGTCTGATCTGCCACCAATCGTGGGGATGGCTCATATTATAGATTACATTGAGCCTTCTCAAAAATATGCATCAACTTGGCTAGGCCTTCATTCTCAGTATTATGTAATTATCCTCCATGTTGTGATCTAATTATCACATGCTTTGTAAATCCTAACCACTATAAAGGGGGGTTTAGGATAAACACTAGCGGCATAATCACAAGGTCAGTGATTCAAACCCAATAGCCACTCCTAGGGAAATCGTTATGAGTGGGAACAGACTCAAGGGCACTTAGCAACAACAACACGATGCTTGCGAGGCAGGGTCACAAGCAGCTATGTTACTGAAGTACGATATTAGCTACAGGATTTGGTGGTTTCTTGAGTCAATCGCTTTTGCATTATAATAATCAAACAGAGATGAAATGTTGTGCCCCTGCCATGAGAATCTCACAGACCCAAGACACATGGAGATCTCCAAGGGATATGGGACCTACAGATGTTGAAAGCAGACAAGAACCTTCCCAAGTGTCGCCAGAGAGAAAACCTTCCCCTGGAGGTGAATTTGGACTTTCAGTCTCCTGAACTGTGAGGGAATAGATTTGTTAGTTAAAGCCACCATTGGCTTGTGGTATTTCTACTATTGCAGCACGAGATAACTAAAACAGAGCCAGGTCAGGCAGTGCTTTGTTCTGATGTGCTTTGTTCTGGGGTTGATGTGAGTCTGAAGCCACCTGGACACTAACAGCTTACCTAACTAGGGCTCATTCGAGTCGATATATTCCTAGAGAGGCACTTAATGCCAGAACTTTGCTGCTGCTGCTGCTGCTGTATACCATTGAGTCAGTACCAACTCATAGTGACCCTGTTACAGGGTTTCCAAGGCTGTAAATCTGTGCAGTTGCAGAAAGCCTCATCTTTCTCCCCATGGAACAGCTGGTGGATTCAAACTGCTTTCTGACCTTGCAGCTAGCAGCCTAGTGCATAACCCACTATGTTACCAGGTCTCCTTGTCAGAACTTTAAGGGTAAATAGTTTTCTAATCAACATTAATTCACCAAACATTTTCTGCCACTGAGTTGGTTCTGACTCATAGTGACCCTGCATTGGGTTTCTGAGGAATGGCTGGTGAATTTGAACTGCTGACCTTGCAGTTCAAATCGAACTTGCAGTCCAGTACATTATCCCACAGCACCACAATAGTGACCCTATTGGTCAGTGGTGGTCAGTTCTGACTCATAGCGACCCTGTATAGGGTTTCAAAGGCTATACATCTTTATGAGAGCAGAAAGCCTCATCTTTCTCCTGTGGAGCAACTGGTAGATTCAAACTGCGACCCTATGGTTAGCAGCCCAGCTAGTAATCCACTATGCTACCAGAGCTCCTTAACTACTCCATTGTTGTTGTTGTTGTTAGGTGTCATCGAATCAGTACCGACTCATAGCGACCCTATGCACAACAGAACGAAACACTGACCAGTCCTGGGCCAACCTCATAATTGTTGCCATGCTTGAGCCCACTGATGCTGCCACTTGGCCAATCCACCTCACTGGGGGGCTTCCTCTTTTGCTCTCATCTTCCACCTTACCAAACATGTTATCCTTCTCCAGTGACTGGTCCCTCCTGACAATATGTCTGAAGTATGAGAGACGAAGTTTGGTCATCCTGGCATCCAAGGAACACTCTGGCTGCACTTCTTCCAAAACGGATCTATTGGTTCTCTTGGCAGCACTTTCAATATTCTCCTCCAACACCATAACTCAAATGCATCAGTTCTTCTATGGTCTTCCTTATTCACTGTCCAGCTTCCACATGCATATGAGGTTATTGAAAATACCGTGGCTTGGGTCAGGTGCACCTTAGTCCTCAAGCTGACATCTTTGCTCTTCAACACTTTCAAAAGGACTTGTCCAGCAGATTTGCCTAATGCAATCCATCGTTTGATTTCTTGACTGCTGCTTCCATGAGTGGTGATGATTGATCTAAGAAAAATGAAGTCTTTGAAAACTTCAATCTTTTCTCTGTTGATAACAATGTTTATTGGTCTAGTGGTGAGGATTTTTTTTTTTTTTTCTTTACATTGAGATGCAATCCATACCGAAAGCTGTGGTCTTTGATCTTCATCAGTAAATATTTTAAGTCTTCTTCACTTTCAGCAAGCAAGGTTGTATCATCTGCATATCACAGGTTGTTAATGAGTCTTCCTCCAATCCTGATGCCACATTTTTCTTCATATAACCCAGTTTCTTGGATTATTTGCTCAGCATACAGGTTGAATAAGTATGGTGAAAGAATACCACCCTGGCACACATCTTTCCTAATTTTAAACCATTAGGGTGTCTGAGACTATGCATCTCTAAGGAGCAGAATTTTTCTCCTGCAGAGTAGACACTGGGATTTGAACCACCAATCTGTAATCAATATTGTTGTTGTTGTTGTCAAATACCATGGAGTCAGTTCCGACTCATAGCGACCCTGCACAAGGTTGCTGAGGCTGCAACTCTTTATGGGAGCAGAAAACCTCATCTTTCTCCCGCGGAACAGCTGGTAGTTGTGAACTGCCCACCTTGAGGTTAGCAGCCCGATTCATAACCACTATGCTAACTCCTTTAAATTCAGCTTCTACTTTTCTGTTTGTAGAAAGTTAATGATAACTGTTAATATCTAAATCCTTAGGAAGATGGAGATAAACACTATATAAAACACTTCCATTTTAAAGGAAAGAAAAAACCCCACAAAAATCCCTCTTTATGGAATAAAAAAAGATATATGTGAATCAGGCAGGAATCCCAAAATCAAAGTGCAAATTCTGTTGTTGTTGTTGTTGTTTTAAGTAGCTATTACTTTCTCAAGAGAAAGAAACAATAGGATCCAATTCCATCCCCATCTTCACCTTACAAATGACCCTGTAGACAATGTTTACGTAATACCTAGGGAAGTTTTGTTTTATATTGACATTGTAACTAGAAAATTGGATCAACATCTTTTCACTGGTTAACACCAAGCCCTGTAAGATCTGGAGTTTCGTTTCCAAATCTATCTGAAACTCCCACATCTTTGACTACACATTTTCAATTGAAATATGAATGTGTCAATTAGCTATCTGGCTGAGAGAGTGCACGCTGAATCCAGGAGCTACAGATTTTGCCATGAGATTAAATATTTGATATGCTCTAAATGCAAATCCACAAATGATATTTAGTTCTCTTCTTTCCTTTATTATAATTTTAAATCCAATACGCTGTTATTGTTATTCAGTAAGCTGTCTTTCACATATGGGAATTCTCCTTATTCATCATCAAGAGTAAAGCAGGCGATAAAAGACTTCTCTTTGGTTGTTGTTGTCAAGTGCCTTCCAATCAGTTCCGACTCATAGTGACCCTGTATAGGATTTTCAAGGAGTGGCTGGTGAGTTTGAATCGCCGACCTTGTGTTTCAAACTGAGTTTGTGATCTACTGCTTTATCCCACAGCCCCACACCAGAGAAACTCTATTATGCCACCCCATAATTTTTTTGCAACCATATGGAAGATTCCTGGTTGGACTAAGAAGGTCTCTCTGTTAAGCAGCAAATTTGTGTGTGTGTCCATCCATAGTGTTAATTAAAATGAAACAAATTTAAATTCATGGTCTTTGATTCTTAATATCATGGTCTAAACAAACTCAACTAACCATTTCAGACATTATAAGAATGCAATCAAACATTTATTGGGAAAAATATTATCTAAATATTCATTTCAAGAAAACCATTTAGATTCTAATAAGTTAGTCTGCTAGCAAATGGGCAAGAACGCAGGATTGGTAACAAATGTTGTGCTCCTACAAGTAATTATTTTCCCTTAAAACAGAATACATCCCTCACCAACCACCCCCCTCCCCACCATCACCCCTTCAACAATGTGAATTCTTCAATCCTTCTGGATAAAAGGCTTAGATGATCTGTTGTCTCCAGCCAGAACGACTGCATATGTTCAATAATATATCAGTTTCATCGGCCGCCATCGGATAGGCACATCTAACAATAAATCATTTGGGGAACTTCCTGAATCCTAGCCAAGTTGTAGACAATAAAAGATCTTGCTTGTAAAGGCAGCTATAAAAGTTAATTTCATACAGGTTCCCCTGCATACATGCTACGGTTCAGTTCCAAACAGATGTGATCTTGGATTGGCAATGGAAAATGGCATGATGCATTCTTGCTAACTTTCCGTACAGCGAGATCCAAATACTTGGTGTAACCTTTGGTCATTAGCGCACTGCAGCAGGTATGAAAAATGAATTCCTCAAGCTTTTCTAATGCCCCAAACACTGTTGTTTCCAGTCTGAGCTATTCTTCCACATTGGAAAGATTATCCAGTAAAGACATGCAGAGACTGAGAAAATCCTCACAGAGCAAAATAACAAAGGCAACAGCCAGCATTTGGGGCTGCATTCTAAAAGACTCTTTTGAAACAAGAACTTGGTTTTCATTCTTTCTTTGCTTTTACCAGTAGAGGTCCCAGCAAAGAGCTGCTAAAGCAACTAGCCTCTCTGCTGGCCCAGCTAGTGCACAGGGAGAGGAAATCTGGAGAAAAGGAAAGGGCTAGAAGTAAACACCAGGACCAGCGTTACATGCATTGATTAAAATTGCTTCCATTGCTCCAAGGTCACTTTGTCCTTGTCACACTATGGCCACCTTAAACTCTTCCTCTGCCCCTGCCAAGAACCACTGCTCACCCTTATTCATTCCCAAGAGTCCCCCTGTTTGGCTAAAACAATGCGTCTCCTGATCTTAAACAATAATTGGGTTCCTGGGATATCACGTGTTAGTCTGAATTTTTGTAATTTGAGCCATGCTGTGTGCACTCCCAGAATTCCCATTAAAACATTCCCTGGAATCGATTTGCAACAAGAATGATCAATCCTTCACTTTATCTGTTGTTGGAATTGGGATTTTCAAAATATGGTCAAGATACGTCCTCTCCACCAAAGCCCTGCTAAGTTGGAATGTGTAAAACAAGTCCAGAAATTGTGGGACAATTAAGTTGGAGGGCTGACCAAGGGTTCCCTGAATAAATAACTCATACACCTGTAATTCATTAAGGCCGATCTAGAGATTAAGGTGCTCCAGGCCAAGGGGGCGGTTGTCACAGAGGGAAAGTACATTGATGATGCTATATGATAGCTATTTGTATAATCTATGTACTCACATCTTCTACCAGCAGAATGCTTTGTAATGACAAATTATGCTTGAGATCCATTATTTCACAAGAACTTGTGTGTATGTGTGTATGTATGAGAGATAGAGAAGGATTTTTATGCTTACTTTCTAGTTCAGGAAAGGAAGGCTTCATGACATTTTTAATTAAGTGACAATCCCAAAGAGGGAAAAGAAGACAAAGGGCCAAGAACCAGAAGTGTGCTCTGAAAGAGCACTAGAGCAGGAGTCATAACCCAGCTCCACGGATGATGCTTGATTGCATTTTGGCACTGGGCTCCAGGGTGATACCTGTCTCTAAGACAAAGGGAGATAGGGTTCACCTACAGGCAGCTACAGCCTTGGCAAGTCACTTAACTCCCTGGGCCTCCCTTTTCTCATCTTTAGAAATGAAAGGGCTGAGCTGGAAAATGAATCTGAGGGTCCCTTCCACAGTTGATATTTCATGAGGGTTTTTCTGAATGAAAGTGCTGGAGATGAATTGTAGTTATTGGCAAAAAGCTTTGGGAGTCTTGGGTCTCTTAGCCATGCTTTAGCCCACGTGCCTTGTGCTTTTAAGAAAGAGGCACAGGTGTGTCACACCATGAGTTGAGTGGCCTGAGAACTAGGTGAGAAACAAGATAAAACCCAGGGCAGGCAATTCAGAGAGCAGAAAACAGAGAGGTTAGAAGTAAGGTCCATTTTATAAGCCTGAGCACAGCCCTCCAATGGTCTCTGCTGGGGTTGGTTCTCCATTTATTGGTTGGTTTTCTTAGAACCAAGAACATATGGTTTTGCTTCACCAAGCAGGCGAGAAAATGAACACCCAAACTGTGACTAGTCTGCCTCTTGCCTGAGGGACTAAGCAGCATATGATGTCTCCAGATTCCTACAATCTCAATTCCCACCACAAACAGGAAAGGGTCTCATCCCATTTTATCACCCCCTAGCCTCCAGAGCACAGCCTTCAATATGGATTACATCTCAATGTAAAGAAAACAAAAATCCTCACCACTGGACCAATAAACAACATTCTTATCAATGGAGAAAAGATTGAAGTTGTCAAGGACTTCAATCTTCTTGGATCAATTATCAACACTCATGGAAGCAGCAGTCAAGAAATCAAATAACATATTGCATTTGGCAAATCTGCTGCACAAGACCTTTGTTGAAAAGCAAAGATGTCAGCTTGAGGACTAAGGTGTGCCTGACCCAATCCATGGTATTTTCAATAACCTCACATGCATGTGAAAGCTGGACAGTGAATAAGGAAGACTGTAGAATAATTGGTGCTTTTGAGTCATGGTGTTGGAGGAGAATATTGAAAGTGCCATGGACTGTCAAAAGAACCAATAGATCCATTTTGGAAAAAGTGCAGCCAGAGTGCTCCTTGGAGGCCAGGATGGCCAGACTTCGTCTCTCAGACTTTGGACATATTGTCACGAGGGACCAGTCGCTGGAGAAGGAAATCATGTTTAGTAAGGTGGAGGGTCAGAGAAAAAGAGGAAGATCCCCAACAAGATGGATTGGCAAAGTGGCAGCATCAATGGACTCAAGCGTGGCAACAGTAGTGAGGCTGGCCCAGGATCAGGCAGTGTTTCATTCTTCTGTGCATAAGGTTGCTATGAGTCGGTACCAACTAACAACAACAACAAGCCTCCAGAATGTTCCTTGAAACCAGGATGGTAAGACTTTGTCTCTTATATTTTGGACATGTTCAGGAGGGACAAGTCCCTGAAGAAGGACATCATGCTTGGTAAAATGGAGGGTCAATGAAAAAGAGGAAGACCCCAATGAGATGGACTGGCACAGCTGCAGCAACAGAGGGCTCAAGTGTAACAATTGTGAGGATGAAGTAGGACCAGGCAGTGTTTCAGTCGCTATTACTTGGAACCCACTCTAAGGCACCAAACAACATCCATCCTTTCCCTTTCCCTCCTTCACTCTCCGCCATTGGTAATTCAGAGCACAACAGGTCTGCTTTGGTAATCTATCAGTCTGTCATTAATGGCACCAGCCATTGTGAGTGTGGTCTATGGCATTCAGTAGAAGTAGGACTGGTTTGATGTCCAGACACTGAGAACTAGACCCTCATTTAACAACCCCATGAATAACTAGAACATTTACAGTTAGTAGCAATTTCTCTCTCCCCTTGTCTGTAACCATCTGAACAGCCCAATCGACAAGATCATATAGCTAATTTTGCTTTATTTTACTTAGTGGGTCAGCTCTTGGGAAAAAACTGAGGATTCTAAAATGTAATAATGGCATTCTATGAGGTAATAAATGGTACTTTTGTGGTAAAGAAGAGTTCTCACTTGGCTCCCAAGAGACAGCTTTCTACCTGGCAGAATATGGATCACTGGTTTTCAGTCCAAGAGGGTGCCGCCGGCTGCAAGGGAGTTGTTCTTTATGTATTCAGTATATGAAATATGTCTCTCAGCACAAGTTCTAAACCAAGACCAGGTGCTTTTAAACTACCTCCACCCTTAGTTGTTCAAAAGCGTTGCCGCTCTCCCAAGGAGTAGTTCTGTCAGGAGGAATCTCCCTTGATAGATGAAGAACCCCATACAGGGAAGAGGCTGGCCATTTGTCCAGGCCACATTTGCCTAAGACCATACTGAGG
Source organism: Chrysochloris asiatica (assembly GCF_000296735.1). Classification (NCBI taxonomy): domain Eukaryota; kingdom Metazoa; phylum Chordata; class Mammalia; order Afrosoricida; family Chrysochloridae; genus Chrysochloris; species Chrysochloris asiatica. Next base: position 1,888,693 of record NW_006408578.1, on the reverse strand, counting down.
ACTCCTTTGCTCAAGTCATGTTACCAACTCTGGAAGAAACACTCGTAAGAAAGACCTGGAAACTGACTTCTGAAAATTAGCCCATGAACAGTATGGATCACAACCTAATACTGTCCAAGGTAGTTCTGGAAGATGATTCCCCAGACTGGAAGACATTCAAAGTATACAGTGGCTGAAACAATGGGCTTGAGCAGAGGAACCATCATGGAGATGTCAGACAACACGTCACATGAGTGCTTTGAGCAGCACCTCCAAAGAAATAAACCTTGATTCCATGTTAACCCGCTTTAAGCCTTTGCCATCTAGATACGAAATTTCTACAAATTGGCTTCCAATGGAGGGAAAGAAAAGCACTGGACTCAAGAGCTCAGATGAGGAGAAAGAGTCATCCACGGGCTCTATTAGCCAGAAATTGTCCCTGTGATTCTCCCCATCACTAGGCAGAAGTTTTCATAACCCAAATCACACTTCATGTTCTATAGAAAGTAGTTGATCTTCAAAATGACCAAGTTGCTACTAGGCCATACACAGTTACTGAGAAGTAAACTGACACTTGAGTACTAATTAAAAACAAAGCCAAACCCACAGCCATCCAGTCCATTCTGACTCACAGCAACCTTACAGGACAAGATGGAGATGTTCCGTAGGCCTACTGAGACTGGTTAAGACAGCCTCATTTTTTCTCCAGCAGAGTTGTTGGTGGGTTTGAACCACCAACCCTATGGTTAGCAGCCCAATGCTTAGCCCACAGAGACACCAGGATTCTTCTGAGTAGTCATGTTTTTCTTAAGCGCCGTCAAGTCGATTCTGACCCATAGCGACCCTGTATAGGGTTTTCCGAGGAGCAGCTGGTGAGCTTGAACCACCGATCTTGCAGTTCATATGGCTTTTCAGTCCGGCACATTAACCCACAGCGCCACACCAGGACTCCCTGAGTAGTAATAGTAGCAATCATATTAATATCTAACATCTGTGAAATGCTTAACAGTTAACAGGGTAGCTTTGTACATATCACTTGTAATTCTCACACTCTCTCTGGGTTGCCTAGTATTATCCTCCTTTCATAGATTAACAACTGAAAAATTGTTAGAAAATTTTAGCAGCTGGATTCGTACGCAAGTTGTCTGAATCAAAGTCTAAAGCACTTCTTTCCTTATGCCACAAAGAAATCTCAGAAGCACCAGGTTAACTCACAAAGTATTTTGGTGAATCTTAAGTCAAGGAATATCTTTATATTTCTGAAATTGTACATATATATTTTTTTAAATGTATAAGAAAATGGTTTCCAATTAAAAATGATAATCTTTATCATAAAAACCAAGAGGATTAAACACTGACTTCAGTTGTCTGGGTCAGCAATCTTTTGGGTCTCCCTGGTTTGCCTCTGTATTTCAGGAGATTGTATTATCTGTCTTCATCTTTGTTCCTGATAGAGTTGTTGTTGTTAAATGCTGATGAGTCGATTCTGACTCATAGCGACCCTGCATAGGGTTTCCAAGGAGCGGCTGGTGAGTTTGAACCTCTGACCTTGCGTTCCAGTGCTTTGTCCTACAGTGCCACACCAGGGCTCTTCCAAAGGAGGGGACTTACAATTCCAGATATGGCTCTCTGCTGTCAAGGTTTACAGGTGGCTTACAAACAGTTTTCAACAGCCGCTGCCTCTGTTCCCTGAAATTTCCTTTGTTGTTGTTAAGTGCCATCGTCAGGTCTGATTCATAGTGACCCTGTAAAGGGTTTCAAGCCCACAAACAATTAACAAGCAATTTTTGGCCAAACATCTTTGTCTTTGTTCTTTCTAGGCTAAGTCTATTTCTGGCTTAATAGGGCAGCGATAAATGACACTTGATGATGATTTGTATCTTTCCAAGGAGGGTTTGGAATTCTGGTGTGACACTATGGATCAGCACTGGACTGCAAACCACAAGGTCAGCAGTTCAAACCCACCAGCCACTCCTTGGAAACCCTACACAGGGTCCCTAGGGGTTGGAACCAACTTTAAGGCACTTAGATACAACAACAAAATAGGGTTTCCCAGGAGCAGCTGGTGGGTTTGAACTGCTGACCTTGTGGTTTGCAGTCCAGTGCTGATCCTACAGTGCCACACCAGAAGTCCAAAACCTCCTTGGAAGAATACAAATCATTCACTGATCATCTAGCAACTGACATTTAGTGCTGCCCTATTAGGCCAGAAATAGACTTAGCCTGAGAGAACAAAGACAAAGATGTTTGGCCAACAATTGCCTGTTAATTGTTTGTCTCCTCAATTAGAATTTTAATATCTGTATTCACAGTAGTTTTCCCCAACTCCTAGGACAGAGTCTGGCAAATAATCAGGACTAAATTAATGTCTGTTAAATGAAGACAGGAAGGAGGAAGGAAAAGAGGCAAGGAGAAAGGAAGGGAGGGAAGGAGAGAGGGGTGGAAAGAAAGAGAGAGGGGGGAGGAAAGAAGGAACTGGGTTTATCCTTCTAAGATTGTCTGCAGGGAAACAGATCAGGGATGAATACGTTCAAATGTTCAAATTGTTAAAATCAGTTTTATCACAATATGCTGCTTCCTGGGGCCATGTACCTCCACCTCTTCCCCTGGTAGAATGGGCCCATCCAGTCTAGAAGCAAGACTCTCCTTCCACATTATAAACCAGAGCATGTGCCACAAACCAGAGCACAGACACATCTTCCTCAGGGAAGGAATCCATCATCTCTCACTATGTCTGTCTTTAGGTTTTGTTCCTGGCCTCTGGAGTCCAGTAATCTTGGAACTTCAGTCTTGAGGAAGGTCCACCAGCTCCCTACCAGTCCATCTTTCTGTCACACCAGCAGCCTGTGGTAAGAAGCTGATGCCAGGCTGATCTTCCACTCTTGCCTTTGCTCATGCTCTACAAGCCAGTGAATGGGCCAGCCCGAGAAACCAAGCCTGCTTCTTGCAGATGCCAGAAGTTTCCCAGCTAATATCCCCAACCTTTATCACTTGTGTTCTACTTCCAGTTTACAAGGGGCCCTCTCTGAATTCCCAGTCTTCCCACACAGCTCCTAAAGGGATTTTGCTGTTGTTAGGTGCTGTCAAGTCAATGCCAACTCATAGCAACCCTATGCACAACAAAACAAAACATTGCCTAGTCCTGCACCATCCTCACACTTGTGTTTGAGCCCATTGTTGCTCTCCTTCCTCTTTTTCCTGACAACATGTCCACAGTATGAGAGATTAAGTCTCACCACCCTGATTTCTAAGGAGCATTCTGGCTTTACTTTTTCCAAGACAGATTTGTTTGTTCTTCTGGTAGTTTATTTTTAAGTTTTTATTGTGAATTGAGTGATACTTTACATGGGGGAATATCAGTTTTATATTCATCATTTCATTGCAATGATTACACTCTCTTCCATGCCTCATTCAATAGTATTTGCTTCTAGTCCCTCTGCTTTTGTTTGTTTGTTTAGGATGTACACAAAAACACTCAGGAATATATAGTCATTTAAACAACCAAAGGGCACATTCTGCAAGCCTGCCTCCTGGCGACCAACACCAGACTGCCAACACACAGCCTTTCTCTTTCCATGAGTCTAGAGTCTTCAGATGCTCTATTTCTCCATGCCCTCATCTGTGTCTCCATCTTTGGTGTTGCTGCTTCTCTGATAGGGTCCCACATTCCGCTCATGCTCTTCTCCCTTGATAGTCCTAGGGTTCTCTGTTCCTGGACTGTAGGATTAACTACTCCCCTCTTTTTATTACAAAACTTCTATCTTTATAGTTGTGACAGTCGCAATTAGTCATGATAACAATTACTCACTATTGAATCATAAGAATCTTATCCCCAACTCTTTTCACCAGCCTGTCTAGACAAGATGAATATTATTCAGTGGGGATTCCTGGCAGTACTTCCAATATTCTTCACCAACACCATCATTCAAATGCATCAATTCTTCTAGAGTCTTTCTGATTCATTATACAACTTTCACATGCATATGAGGTGACAGAAAATATCATGACTTTGGTCAGGAATGTCTTAGTCCTCAAAGTGACATCTTTGCTCTTTGATACTTAAAAGAGTACTTTTACAGCAGATTTGCCCAGTGTCGTGCCTTGTTTGATTTCTTAACTGCTGTTCCAAAGTCTTTGACAACTCTAATATTTTCTCCCTTTATTATGATGCTATTTATTGGTTTAGTTATAAGGATTTTCTGTTTCTTTACAATGAAGTACAATTCATACTGAAGGCTGTAGTCTTTGATCTTCATCAGTCTTTTAAGTCCTCTTCTCTTCAGCAAGTAAGATTATGTCATATACATGTGGCATATTGTTAATGAGTCTTCCGTCAATCCTGATGTCATATTCTTTTTCATCTAATACAGTTTCTTGAATTATTTACTCAGTGTACAGATTGAATAAGTATGGTGAAAGGATACAATCCTGATTGATGCACAACTTTTTTTTTTTTTTTAGAAGAGAACAAGGTGTTTAAATAAGTTAAACAGAACTGGGTGATTTAAAATCAGGAAAGGTGTGTTCCAGGATTGTATTCTTTCACCATATCAGTTCAATCTGTATGTTACACAAGTATTCTGAGAAGCTAGATTATATGAAGACAAATGTGGTATCAGTATTAGAGGAAGACCCATTTACAATCTGTGATTTGCAGATGATACAACTCCCTGAAAGTGAAGACGCTTGCTGAAAGTGAAGAGGACTTAAAATACTTACTGATGAAGATCAAAGACTACAGCCTTAGATTGCATATAGATTGCACATCAACATAAAGATGACAAAAGTCCTCACAACTGCACCATAAATAACACCATGATAAATAGAGAAAAAGATTGAAATTGTCAAAGACTTCATTTTACTTGGATCAATAATCAACACTTATGGAAACAGCAGTCAAGAAATTAACTGAGAGACAAACAAGATAGCAGATAGGGTAGAAGTACAGTGAGGATCGCTGTCCGCAATAACACAGAATACTGGACGAAGCAGGTTCAGGAGATGGTCCCAGAACTCTGAACTACATATAAAAGAATATTTAGAAAGTTTGAATGCTTACAATCAGTGGAATTTGTAGCAGAAGCAAGAAATCTAGTGCTTTCAGGGATCCGCCAGGCTCAGCATATCCCAGAGGGGCCATCTTGGGTGAGACTGAGTGGGAGAAGGATCAGAGCAGCCACAGAAGCCTAACCAATCCAGAGATAAAGGTGTGGACATTCTTTTTTTTTCTCCTTTTTTGTATTTATTCATTGATCTCTTGCTGTCTGTGCAACTCCATCATGGTGACTAGAGGGTGTGTCTGAATGAGTGGACACTCCACCCCTACCCCCAGAGGGTTCTACTACTCATATGCACAGATCTCCTCAAAATTTAAAGGAACACTTATCACTTAAAACTAAACAGCAATGCAAAATGGCCACAGCCAGCCCTGAACTGTTCATCACTAGGAAAAAGGCCTGAACGGAGGATGTGGAGAGGGACAAGCAGACTAAAAAGGAAACAGGATGAAAATCAAATCCTGAGTTACTTCATAACAACGTAACAGTGGCATCTTGAAATTTCTCAGGTGGCCTTGAAGGCAAGAAGACAAAAGAGAACATTAAAATCACACTCATATTAGGCTA
>NW_006408578.1:1870402-1880875 GCF_000296735.1 Chrysochloris asiatica | reverse complement strand
GTGCCATCAAATTTGTTCCAACTCATAGTGTCAACAGAACGAAACACTGTCCAGTCCTGCACCAATCTTACAATTGTTAAGTTTGAGCCCATTGTTGCCAATACCGTATCAATCCGTCTTATTGGGAATCTTGCTCTTTTTCCTTGACTCTCCACTTTACCATGCATGATGTCCTGCTCACGGACTGGTTCTACCTGATAGTATGTTCAAAGTACAAGAAGTTTCGCCATCCTGTCTTCTAAGGATCATTCTGACTATACTTCTTCCCACAGATTTGTGTGTTTTTCTGGCAGTTCATAGTACTTTCAATATTCATCACTAACATCATAATTCAAATGCATGGATTCTTCTATAATCATCCTTATTTATTGTTCAACTTCCACATGCATATGAGGCTATCAAAAGACTTGGTTCAGGCACACCTTAGTCCTGAAACTGATAACTTTTCTTCTTAACTCTTTAAAGAGGTCTTTGCCGCAGATTTTGCCTGATACTATATGTTGTTTGATTTCTTAACTGCTGCTTTTATGTGTGTTGATTGTGGATCCCAGAAAAATGAAATCTTTGACAACTTCAATCTTTATTCCACTACCATGATGTTATTATTAGTCCAGTTACGAGGACTTTTGTTTTTCTTACATTGAAGGTTTTAGACTTTTATCTTCATCGGTATTTTAAACCCTCATCACTTTCAGTAAACAAGGTTGCCTTTGCATAGTGGATAAAGCACAAGTAAACATCTTTCTGGTACTCTCCACTTTTAGCCAAGATCCATCTGACATCAGCAAAAATATCCTTAGTTTTGAATCCAGCTTGAATTTCTGGCAGTTTGCTTGTCAATGTACTATTGCATTCATTTTTTAATTATCTTAAGCAAAATTTTACTTGCATGTAATATTAATTATATTGTCTGATGATTTCAGCATTCTGTTAGGTCATCTCTCTTTGGAATGGGCACAAATATGGATGTCTTCCCATTGGTTGGCCAGGTAGCTGTCTTCAAAATTTCTTGGCATAGATGAGTGTCTCCAGTACTGCATTAGTTTGTTGAAAGATTTCTATTTGTATTCCGTCAATTCCTGGACCCTTGTTTTTTGCCAATGACTTCAGTGCAGCTTGGACTTCTTCCTTCTGTATCATTGGTTCTTGATCATACGCTACCTCTTGAAAGTGTTGAACATTGACCAATACTTTTGGTACAGTGACTCTGTGTATTTTTTTCCATCTTCTTTTGGTGCTTTCTGCATCACTGAATATTTTGCCATAGAATCTTTCAATATTGCAAGACAAGGCTTGACTTTTTCCTTCAGTTCTTTCAGCTTGAGAAATGCTAAGCATTTTCTTCTCTTTTGGCTTTCTAACTGTAGGTTTTGCACATTTCATTGTAATACTTGACGGTCTTCTCAAGCTGACCTTTGAAAATTTCTGTTTGGCTCTTTCACGTCCTCATTTCTTCCATTCCCTTAAGCTCCTTTACATTCAAGAGCAAGTTTCAGAGTTTCTTCTGACATTCATTTTGGTATGTTCTTTCTTTCCTGTGTTTTTAAAAACTTTTTGCTTTCTTCCTGTATGATGTTCATGATGTCATCCCACAACTCTTCTTGTCTCTTGTCATTAGTGTCTAACGCATCAAATCAATTCTTGAGGTAGTCTCTAAATTCAGGTAAGATACATTCAAAGTCATATTTTGGTTCTCATGAACTTGTCTGAATTTTCTTCAGCTTTAGCCTGAACTTGCATATGAGCAATTGATGGTCTTGTTCCACAGTCTGCCCCTGGCTGTTTTGGTTGATGATAATTGAGTTTTCCACCATTTCTTCCCACAGATGTAGTCAATTTGATATCTGTGTGTTCCATCTAGTGAGGTTCATGTGTTTTAAAAAAGATATTTGCAATGAATAAGTCACTGATCTTACAAAATTCCATCCTGTGGTCTCCAGCATCATTTCTATCAACATGGCCATAGTTTCCAACTGCTGATCCTTCTTTGTTTCCAACTCTCACATTCCAATCAGTAATAGTTATTCATGCACCTGATTGCATGTTTGATCAATTTCATACTGAAGAAACTGGTAAACATTCTTCAATTTCATAATCACTGGCTTTAGCGGTTAGTTAGTAAATTTAAATAATAGGGGTATTCGCTGGCATTCCTTGGAAATGTATGGGTGTTATCCTATGCAGAGAGCACTATATTTCAAAATAGATTTTGAAATGTTCTTTTTGATGATGAATATGATGCCATTCCTCTTCAATTTTTTTCTTTCTGGCATAGTAGAACTATACGGTTGTCTGATTCAAAATGGCCAATACCAGTCCATTTCCACTTCCTAACACCTTGGCTATAGATCTTTATGCATTCCATTTCATGGAAAAATAGAATTAAAAGAAAACTATGTTTGTCCATGAACTGTTTGGAGCTACTCATACTATGTGATCTCCATATATTAAAGAATCAGAACAAGCAATTACTTAAAGACTAAAATATATTTGTGGTTGCCAGAGCCTGAAAGTAGGTGGACAGGGAATGGGGAGTTATTACAAATGAGGTGCTGAATTTCGGTGTGGATGCTGAAATGGTTTGGGAAACAGTGATGATGGTTGCAAAAAAGAAAAAGTGTCCCTGATAATTAGGAAGAGAAGAAAGAATATTCTTCCTTGGCCCTCTGACTTCAAGTCCCAGACCCATTCATGATAAGGTATGGTTCCTCTTAGCTTTCTCTCCAAGTAAGCTGCTTCAAATGCACAGGCGAAATTCTATACTCTCCCATCCCACCCAACACCAACTTGCCAGAAGAGCCGGGGTGCCTCTCCTCTGCCTGGGCCTGGAGAGCAGAGGAGGGAAAAGGAAAGCCTCCCAATAGTGAAGTATGATAAATGATTTCCTCCATGGGCTCCAATTGGATACACCCACCCTTGCCTTTCATGTGTCTCCAACCCTTCCCCTACCCACACTGCCGGTACCTAAGTCACACACACAGAGAGCAAAGAGGCGAGGGGGAGTGGAGGGGGAATGAGAGGGGGAGAGAGACATAAAACAAACCCAGGCAGGGCTGCCATCAGACTCACATGGGGCAGCCAGATGGCTCTTTCTCTGCCTGGGATTCTGTGTCCCACAGATAGCTCCAAGTTCTGAGGAGGCCATAAGGGAATGTCACTACAAGCAAATCACCCGCCTGGCTCTCACGACCCTGATTCCAGCAGGACTGAAACACAATCAGTGCCCCCTTCCTTCTCTGGATGCTCGAGAAGCTCGGAGTCATTTATTTTCCTTTGCTTCATCTCCTCTTTTTGCCACTCAGACAGTGCTCAGCACAAGACAACACTGAGAAGGGAAGGAGCAGGCACAAAGGGTTTTTCTGGAGCTTGCTGCCTAGGGAGACAGGCCTTGCCACTTACATGTGTAGAAGGGATGGTGTCCAGAGTAAACCTTTGAAGTGGGTTTTTGGAAGCTCCAAAAAGACCCTGCACTTCAAAGGGGTTCAGACTCCTCACAGTGTGTTGCAGTTATCGTTCACCGGTTTGTATGAATCAACCACTTTCTGGAAGAAAAGTACATCACTTGTCTGTGGCCCCTAGCGCAGCCAAGCACATGCTTGCCACATGGCTCTGTGGGAGCAGCACAGACATGCCCGGGCCCCTCCTGCCGGCACAGAGCCTGCACAGCCCGTGTAGGACACAGATAGGACATACTTGTCTCCTGAGCCTACCTTGAGAAAACACCAAGGACTTTGGTTCCAGTCGTCAAGGTTTAGCCTGCTCTACGCACACACCCCAAACTCCAGGGCAGGATGCAGGCTGGGGCTGACCTGACTTGGACTCCTGGAATAGGGAGCAGTACGGTGAGCACCCTGGCACCATACCAAGAAAACCACACTCTGTACAAACACCAGCAATGGTGGGTGATAGGGATTGAACTGTGCCCCCCCAGATATCTATGCTGAAACCCTAGCCCCTATAAGTTGAGGAAATGACCTTGTTTGGAAATTTGTGAAGATTTCACCAGTTAGGTTAACGTGAGGTCATGCTGGAGCAGGATAGGTCTGAATCCAATCAATGGGCTCAAATATAATAATAGTCATGAAGAAGGGTACAGAACCGAGCAGAGACTCATCCTGTTATTCCCAGGGTATCTATGAGTGGGAACCAACTCACTGGCACTTAACAACAACAACAGTGTCTATAAAAGAGGAGACAAGAGCCTGGTGACTCAAAGGTTAAGCTCTAGGCTGCTAACCAAAAGGTCAGTAGTTCGAATCTCTCAGTTGCTCCATGGTAGACAAGACCTGGCAGTGTGTTCTCATAAAGAATGCAACCTACAAAAGCCTACATGGCAATTCTACTCTGCCATAGAGGCTTGCTATGCCTTAGAATGTCACACAAACAGCAAAGAAGAAAGAGACACAGAGAAACAGCAGGACGAGTCAGACCAAGACAAGAAGTAGAGATTAGAGTTAAGCTGCCACTGCAAACCAAAAACTCCTGGAAGTGATGAGGACAGATTCTGTAGAGACTTCAGAAAGATCGTGGCCCGGCTGATACTCTGAATTAGACTTCTAGCCTCCAGAACTGGAAGACACTCAGTTTCTGTTCTTAGAAGCTGTTCAATTTGTCGTACTGCCTTACAGCAGCCCTAGGAAATGAATACAGTGAACAGAGCCAAGAACTTCAGTGCCTGTAAAAAGAGAAGTAACAGGGAGAAGATGGGAAGTCCTCTGCAATCTTCCTTCCTCAGATCTATTAGGTTCACTCCATGGAGGCTAAGATAAGCGATGGACTACTAACCACAGGTCAACAGTTCAAACCTACCGGTCACTCCTCGAAAGCCCTATACAGAGGGCTATGAGGCCAAACCAACTCAATGACACTTATAAACAACAATGAAAACTATGGTAACCAGCAGAGGATGAGCAGATGAGCTAGGGTCCAGAGATAGCCAGCAGATCCTGGAAACTGATGAGACAGCAAGATCCCCTAAGCCTTCAGAGAAGAGCTGTCGCTAAAGCTTAGCACCAACCTCTGCCTCTGTCTTTACTTAGCCGTCTTTTCTTTTATAAAGACACAAGTCAGATTGGATTCTCCTCTTGACCAAGAGGAAAGCATTTTCAGGTCCTGTCAGGTCTAAACTGGGCTGTCTACAATTGTCACTGGTTGAATCATTTGAGGGTAGTGGGGAGCAGAGCAGGGAGATCACTGTGTCCTCTTCAGCCCAAACTTAAAACCTTCAGAAAACTAGGGAAACGTTTGTTGTTTTTGTTAAGTGCCATCGAGTCGATTCCAGCTCATAGTGACCCTGTACAGGGTTTCTAAGGAGCGGCTGGTGAGTTCAACACAAGATGCTATCACTCTTGGCTATTGCTTTTTCCTCTGGTAAGTTCTAGGTTCAGAAAAAAGAGGAAAGGCATCCTGATTGGTAAGAGTTTTAATTAGTAGTTCAAAGCCTGCCCACATTCTGGGTTTTTAATTAGTAGGCACAATTTCTGTTGGGTTCTATGTTAGTAGGAGCTAAATAAAACCAGTGAGTGGGTGACATTATTCCATTCAAAAGACGGAGGAGGTGAAAAGGAGGGAGGGAGTAAAAAAGGTTGAATTAGAGAGCCTACCCAAGGAAAATGAACTGTGTCTCTGAGTTATACGTTATAAATAAGCATTCTTACCAAACGTTTATTTTATTGTTGGAATCCCTCTCCCCTACGAACAATCAATGCCTTGAACTATTTTAATGCCTTGATGCTTTGTCCCTTGGATCCAGACCCTGGCAACACCAATCAGATATGCTCATTCAACAGACATTGACTGATTATGATATTTGCCACAGAACCCTGGTTGCGCAGTGATTAAGATCAGCTAATAATAAAAAGTTTGGAGGTTCGAACCCACCAGCTGCTCTGCAGGAGAAAGATGTGACCAGTCTGTTTCTGTAAAGTTTACAGCCTACCATGTCCTATAAAGTCACTGTGATTCAGAATCAACGTGATGGCACTGAGCTTGGTTTGGGGGTATGCTACATTCTAGGCACCAAGGATGCCTAGGTGAAAGAGCTGGTCCTCACTTCCCAAGGAGTATATATATATATATATATTTTTTTTTTTTTTTTTTTTCAGTACTCAAAACCAGTTTATTTCCTGTGCACATAAAATCAACTGGGAGGCGTGGAAGAGTGATTAACAAAGGGAGGGTCTAGTTCTCAGTAATGCAAAGACCCAAACAGACTGAACCTTTGCCATCTTCAAAGGCTCCCAAAGTTATCCTGGCTGTGGCCACCCAGCCAGCGTATGGAAGAAAACAATGGAGGATCATGCAAGAATTTTTTGGGGGGACAAGTCTGGATCCCTACTACCATATTCCATTATGCAGAACCTTGTCACATGGCCTCATACAGATGCAAAATGGCTGGGGCAATGTCTCTAGCTGCACAGCCATATGAGGGGAGTTTCAAAAAATCCATTATCTTTGTATTCCACTTTCCACGAATTTTTTGAAGTCCCCCTCACATGGCTTTGCAACGTTACCTCTGGGTAGCAAGAAGCATCTAGCAGTCTCTGCCACCAACTCCCTTTCCCATTATAGGCTTCAGCCTTAAGCAAATCTGAATTTAGCTTTAAAGGAAATATGTAGTTAAGTACATAAACATTTAATTTGCCAAAATGAATGTTTACCACTAAAAGTTGCAAAGGACTGTTGACCAGGGGGATGGTATGACTGAGCCAATATTCCACTGAGAATGGGGAAGAAGAGGCTCAGCTAATGTGTCTGTGTGAGTCACAAGGAAAATAACCTTGCTGTTCTATCAACTCTACAGGGTCTCTCTCTTTCAACATGTTACACTACCTTTTAGAGATGTTGTGTTTAAGTGAAGTAAGACAAAAGATTTCATAATTTCACATTTAAATGGTTTGATATCCTTTCTCCTACTTAACGTAAATAAGAAATCTACTTTTAAGGATAAGGACACCTTCCAAGTTTTACCGGAACTCCACAAACAAGAATGTCCCGCACACAACAGCAGCAAACATTTGTGCTTTTTAAGAGGATGGCTCTTAATGTGAGGGCACTCATTTGTCTGTGCTTGCTGAAGTTACAGCCATGATAATTTGTAATGAACAAAATTGGATTCAAGATAAAAGTTATTTACATGACTTTTAGTTCTACCTCTTTTAAGGCTGCCCACCATAAAATAATACATAACTATAAGCTATTTACTATAAGGACAAAAGAAAGGCAAGGGGGAAAATCGTCTTTCACTCATTTTGTCACTTAGGATATACAAGGCTGCATCCTTCTCTGTAATCTGGTTTCTCCTCTGACCAGCACTTTCTGCTTGTCCATTCTGTCCAGTGCCACTGTTGCTGTTATCAGCATCCCTTGGTTCTATGTTTACTCTTATTCCTACTTCAGAATGCAGCAGATCATACAGCACAGAAGCCAAACAATTTTGAATCATCTTAATGACACGTTCCAGGTGCTTTTGAAACCTCTCAGCTGTTTCAAGACGCTAGCGTTTCTGCACTCCATCATGCTTGGTGGGGTCGGGATTCATTTATAAGATGATGCACGTGGACAAAAAGCTGCTTAAGATCCTCTAGCTTTTCTTCTCACTTTATACTCCCAGTGCCAGCAGATATTTAAGAGGTCAAAAATTAGTAAGGATAGACATATTGAACTTTCTCAGTTCTTTCTTATGATCAAACTGCACAGGATGAAATCACTCAACCATCACATTGGAACTGGTTGCCAAGCATCATAGAATTGTCTTTTATTGAAGGTAGAGGCTTGAGAGCCAGGTCTTCCTGACTGTTTTCTTCCATATATTCCTTAATGTTCTGCATTGGACGTGGTGGAAGTGCACTGACTTGCTGTGGTTCACCCATTGTGGAAGGTCAGGAGCCTTAGCTCTAGGTTTACTGGAGCTCATAGTTTTGTAGAAGCAAATCACATAAGAGAACAAATGCTGGATAACTGGGTGACATAAACCAGAAAAAGAAGTATATTCATTTCTGAATCCCCATTCATTTAGCCAGGGTCTCAACAGAGTAGGCAACCACCACATGCTTGTGGAGTGAATACCAGATGAGCAAAATCAGATGGAGGGGGGAAAAAAAATCAGATGGAGGGGAATGGTCAATGCCATCAGCATTGGGTGGACCAGATGGCTGCTCCCTGGTACCTACAGGCAAGATCATCTAGCAGTTAGTAGCCTGTTTTGAAATTTCTGTGTATGGCAGCACCCATTCGAAATGTCTCTTCTGACATCAACTGAACATGCATTTCTTGTTCCACCAGAGCTAGGTTAGATCTGACATATTAAGGTGCATTCTCAAGTCGGTCCACCTTTAGATGCCAGTTGAAGTTTGAGGGTTCCCCCCACATTCTCACTCCAGACCTACAAACCCACTACACCCTTAGGATACCAGTTGTCTACCCCCATGACATCTTTGTTTCTGACCAACCAGTTGCAAATTTGGGGCACTGTACTTTAGACCACAAAGGTGGCAGTCAAACCCACCAGCTGCTCCTCAGGAACTCTGTGTGGGGTCTGTATGAGTCATAACTAACTTGATGGCACTTAACAACACCAACGATACCCCCTCAGATTCAGTAATTCACTAGACTGACTCACAGAACTCAGGATAACACTAAACTTGCAATAACAGTTTTATTATAAAGGATACAAATCAAGACTGGCATCAAGAAGACGCATGCAGGACGAGATCTTGGGTGGCTCTCCAATGGGGAGCTTCAGTGCTCAAACATGCATTGCTTTTTAAATGGAGGAAACAATCAGTCCATTTTTGTTGATTAATACAGATGAGTGACATCCACATGTACACTGGGGACACAGGAGGAAATGGTCCATTCTACTGGAATTAGGTAAACTAGATGACTTCTCCTAGGCAAGACCATGTAGTAGTTCACCAGGCATCTGTAGTAATTGCTTAGTACCCAATAAACACCAGTTGTTAACTATTTTAATTATCATACAAAGAGAGAGGTGAAGCCCTGGCACTAGAATTTAAGAATACCTAAGAGTATTCCACACACAGAAGATGACAAAGGGCATTAGAACAGAAGGACCAGTAGAGACCAAGGCAAAAATCCCTGAAATCATGTGCCAGTGTTAAGAAACTGCAAATATTTTGCCCAGAAAGCTGGGGGATTCTGAAGAAGGAGCTGGGCTACATTGGAAACCAAATCCACTGGAAACCAGCTTCCTCCACCATATACAGGAGTTTAATTCTTTCCTGGAGGTAAGGAGGTGTCACTGAAAGACTTCAATCACAAAGAAACTTGATTAAGTCAACTGATGGAAAAAGAGACAGATTTAGAAAAAGAAGATAAATCCAAAGATTTAGAAAAGGATAAGTGAAAAATGTGAGGGACCGAAACTAAGACACTGGCGGTAGATTAGAGGTGACGCATTGAACACAAGACTATTAAAGAGGCAGGCTCTCCTCAGAAAAGATTTAAGATGTGGAAAAGGGGAGAGGAAGAATTTTAAATGTCTCCCAGTTTCTGGCTTGTACAATGGGAGATCACGGTTCTATGAACGAAGGAGGCCAGGCAAGTTGAGGTAAGGAAATGATGAACTTGACTGGGTGCTGGTTGCTTTCGCCATGACAGATGGAAGAATCCAGGGTGGGTGGTAGAGTTCTGGAGACGAGGCAGGCGGTCTGAACCAGCAAGTTTAACTTCAATTGATCTGAGACGTGCATGAGGTGTTCTTCCACCGTCTCATGCCAATATATATTCACACTTACACACACATGTACACACACACACACAATCCAAAGATCTTAGAGTGTAGCATCCCACTGACAAGAACCTCTCCATGTTTGAGGAATTACCTAATTCAGAAGATACCACAGAAAGCAGAGCACAATTAGAAGGCGTCAATGACACTGACGAGTTAAAGTTGTGATAATGCAGACTCGGGGAACACTTCCAAATAAGGAGAAACGTTCAAGCTGCAGCTCTCATATATGTATGTTCCAAAGAGCTCAGAAAGAAACCTCTGTGCTCCCAATAACCTCAAGGAACCTTTTCCTTTTGAAAGAAGGAATCAAAAGAGAAGGCTTAACCTATGCACACTTGCTCAAATGAACAACACCAGCAGGTTTTCAAATACACAACAATCTTCCCATCAGACATTTATCTACCTGTTAGATTCTGGACCGAGAAATCCTGAACAATCAATAGAAAACTGTTTCACTAGCTTCTTCCCTTTAGGTATTTTTCTTATGGTCTTGGCTTCTCCAAGAGCGGCACAATTCTTACCAAAGCTTTGTATCAATAAATCTGCCCACCCGGGCTTCAATTAATCTCCTCCTCTCTGGTAAAGATTTACAGCCTCGAAAACCCTGTACAGGGTCGCTAGGAGTCGGAACAGACTCCATGGCACATAACAACAACAACAACATCTGGGGCACACTGTTATATACAGATGGAGAATAAAGCAGGGAAGAAAAAAAAAAA
>NW_006408578.1:1862338-1865682 GCF_000296735.1 Chrysochloris asiatica | reverse complement strand
CAGTTGCTGGAGAAGGATATCATGTTTGATAAGGTGGAGGGTCAGAGAAAAAGAGGAAGACCCCCAACAAGATGGATTGGCCAAGTAGCAGCATTGATGGACTCAAGCGTGGCAACAGTAGTGAGGCTGGCCCAGGATCAGGCAGTGTTTCGTTCTGCTGTGCAAAAGGTCGCTATGTGTCAGTACCGATTCAATGGCACCTAACAACAACAACATAACCCTATTGGAAGACACGAAACCATTTCTAACTTTGAGGCCTTTGTGAGATTCCTTCCGAACGATCCTTTTGATCTTCCACTGACAGGCTCATCAGAAAATCGTGAGCCAGATCTCTTCAAGGAGTTGATGACTCCTTTACTAGTACACAATGCAGCTAAAGGAACCCATTGTTTTATTCATTGGATGTATGAAAACATTTGTAAAGAAGAAACCTTAGCAGGTTAAACTTGACCTAGAGTTGTGACTGTGTTGTTGTGGGCTGTGATCTACCAATAGATCACATACTTGTCATTATCATGACTACAGACAGTAGTCATAGCTCATACCAATTCCTACCAAACACTTTCTGTCTACAGGTGTAGCAGTTAGGGTTCTTTGTCAGTGTGACTGAAACAGGATTCCAATGATTTAGCAGTTGGGATGTGCCTAATTGTCCTTGGTGATGAAACCTAATACAAGCATAGTTAACTCTATGATGAGTGGCTATGAGCAGCCAGTCAATTGAAAGGATATTTCCTTGGGGGTGGGAACTGCTCCCAATATAGTTGACAGACATGAAAGACTCTCTCTCTCTTTCCTGCAGGAACCTGGGACTCTGCAATTATAAGCCATTTCGTTGATAGTAAACTTTTCTATGTATATATATATACCTATATGTTTCACTGGTTTTGCTTCTCTAGAAAACCTGGCCTAAGACACCAGGCCTGTTTCCTCTACTGTAGTTAGACAATGCTTTAGACTAGGGATCAGCAAATATTTTCTGTAAATGGCAAGACAGTAAGTATTCTAGGCTTTAGGGACAAAGGGGCAAAATCAAGGTATGTAATGTAACAAGTCCTGGTGTTGGGCATTATAGGGTAAGAACTGGTCTGCTAACCACAAGGTGGGAGGTTCAGACCCATTAGCTGCTCCTTGGAAACCCCATATAGGGTCGTTATGAGTCTAAACCAATTTGAGAGCACACAACAACCACAACAATGCCACAAGAGGAACCCTGGTTAAACACCGAGTTAAGCAATGGACTACTAACTGTACGGTCATTGTTTCAAACCCATGAGTTGCTCCAGGGGAGGAAGATGAAGCTACTCCTGTAAAGATTTAGTCTCGGAAGCCTTAGGGAGGAGTTCTACTCTGTCATAGACAGCTGCTATGAGTTGGAATCAACTCAGTGGCAGTGGATTTAATGTAACATGAGAGAAAACAAATTCCCACATATTTTTTCAACTTTTTAAATGGAAAAACTTGTTAACACATGGGTTGTACATTTTGGATTTGACCCATGGAACCCTTGCTTTCGATCACTGCTGTTCAATGGAGCTTTCTGTGATGATGGACATATTCAAAGTCTACCTCACGACTATACTTGAACTGTGGCTAGTATGACTGAAGAATTGAACTTCTAGTTTTATTCAATTACAGTTCATTTAAGTTCAAATAGACATATGCAGTTTGAGATTAAATACAGCTTTAGATCTTCTCTCTACTTCCTGAAGGCCCTAATGGTTCATGGTTTGACAGTTTACTCCCTTCAGGAACTTGGGTTTTATGAAGTTGGCAAAGGTGAACAGGCTTTAAAGATTTTATCCATATTGATTACTTAGCCTGCATGGGCTTTCTCTTGTTTAGTTTTCTATGCTATTTCCAGTCTGTAACACTCACTCTAGTGTTAAATTCCAGACTGCGTATGGAGGTGCCCCACAAGACAACCTTAGGGGTGCTATGAGGAACTTCAAATTTGAAGCAAATACATGATAGTCGACACCTAACAAACAGCGCACCAACTACTAGCTCGAACAGCTATGAGCTCAATACCTATTCAATAGTTCATGCACTCCTACTAGCTCATACTTCTTCACGAGACCATGCTATGTTCCTCTCGGTGACATCATAATATCCTTGCAAAGCTGGACTTGCAACGATTGCAGTGATAAAAAGCAACAACTGCATGACAATGTATATGAGAGAAAAATCAGGCTGGCAGTACCCAATCTGATTTCAAGGTGTTTCAAAGTACATTTATTCTTCTCTTTCTCACTCCCTCAAAAAGTTTGCCTCACAATGTTTCTAAGCCACAGACTTCAACAACATCACTTTATGACTCGTCCTGACAAGAACCAAGTGAATCTTTCTTGCCAAAATCTGTCTAAGGCAAGAGTATGAGCAAACTTTACTGATATCCACACAGATACCTGTACACTAATATTCAGCACAGGATTGTTATTCATATAAGTCAAAAATGTGGAAACAACCCAAGTCTCCACCAACAGATGAATGGATCAACAAAATGAGGTTTCTGTGTATGGTACAACATTGCTCAGTCATGTAGAGGAAGGAAGTCCTGATTAACACTATAACATGGATGAAGCATGCGAATATTATGTGGCATAAACCTCTTACAAAGGGACAAATTATCACGTAACTCCACTTAGATGAACTGACTAGAACACACGGCAAACCCTTTGAGACAAAAAATAAATTTGAGGTTACCAGGGAGTTGAGGGAGGGAGGCAATGGAGAATTATTGTTGAATTTCTATTTGAAGCGATAAAAACGTCTTGGAACTAGAACGTGGTGATGGCTGTACAACACTGTGAATGCAATTAGTACCACTAAATTGTACATTTAAAATGGTTTTAATAGTTTTTTGAGATAATAATAATATATATCATTATTTTTAAATCATAATAATATATACATTGTTGTTTGTTAAGCGCCATCAAGTCAGTGGACCCTGTATAGGGAGGGTTCCAGGAGAGCAGCTGGTGGGTTTGAACCGCCAAAATTGTGGTTAGTTAGCAGTCCAGTGCTTATCCTACAGCAGTACATCAGGACCCCGTAACTATTGTTGTTGTTAAGTGGCGTCGAGTCAGTTGTGACACATAGTGACTCTATAGAGGGTTTCCAAGGAATGGCTGGTGAGCTTCAACTGCCAACTTTGAGGTTCAAACTGACCTTGCAGTCCAGCACATTAACCTGTAGCAATACACCAGGATTCATGAAGT
Organism: Chrysochloris asiatica; assembly: GCF_000296735.1. NCBI lineage: Eukaryota > Metazoa > Chordata > Mammalia > Afrosoricida > Chrysochloridae > Chrysochloris > Chrysochloris asiatica. Next base: position 1,862,461 of record NW_006408578.1, on the reverse strand, counting down.
ATATATATATATATATATTTGTTGTTGTTAAGTGCTGTCGAGTCGGTTCTCTGTATAGGATTTCTGAGGTGCAGCTGGTGGGCTTGAACCACTGACCTTGCAGTCCAAATGGCTTTGCAGTCA
>NW_006408578.1:1859002-1862163 GCF_000296735.1 Chrysochloris asiatica | reverse complement strand
TGCTGACCTTGAAGTTAACAGCCCAATTTGTAACCACTACGCTACCAGAGCTCCTATATATATATAATTATCATTATATGGGGTCCTGAAGTCCTGGTGTGGCACTGCCAGTTATGCACTGGACCACAAGGTCAGTCTGAACCACATGGTCGGCAGTTCAAACTCACCAGACGCTCCTTGGAAACCCTATACAGGATTGCTATGAGTTGGAACTGACTGAACAGCACTGAACAACAACAACAACACATACGTTATTAATATACTTTTCAAAGGTAAATTGGGCTTCTCTGACTTGTCATCAGAGAAATATCTTTTCTCTTTCTATTCTCAAAGCCTTCAGGTGATGTGTTTACTTTGTTTTGTCTCCTCTGGGGTTGCTTCAGTCTCTGCCATTCATTCTTGCTTTTGGGAGAAATGAGAAAAAAACTGCCTTTGATATCTGATCAACGTTTTGCTTAACAGGAAATAAGAGCCCATAATATGATAGTTATGGTTTTGTGTCAAGACAGCTGGATCTGGACTCTTAGTGGTTCGGCAGTTAAGACGTTATCATCTCTCACAATGAGAGCTAATATTCTGTGATCACTTCTATGATGAGATCTACTATGAGCAGCCAATCAATTGAAAGGACTTTCCCTTGGGGTGTAGCCCGCTACCATTATACTGGATGCTCCGGCAAAGCTTGCTTGATTTTTGCTGGGTCTAGATCATGTATCTGATTCATGATCTGACCTCTGGTGCTTTGGACTTGAGTCAGTGACCTTCCCTATGCCTGCTAATTCTGGGAGCTATCAGTAGGTTGCCCTTTTACCTAATGACCTTGGATTCATATGCCTCCGTAGCCATAGCCTGCTGTTTGACCTGCTGATCTTAGGTCCCTCAACTCTTGCAGGCTACGTGAGTCAGGAGAAACCTTCAGCCTGACATCTGATCCATGGACTTAGAACTTGTCTGCCTCTGCAACTATGTGAGACATTTCTGTGGTATCAACATATATATAGTGGTGGTGGTGGCGGTGGTAGTTTTAGGTGCCATCAAGTCAGTTCCAACTCACAGTGACCCTGCACACAACAGAATGAAACACTGTCTGGTTCTGTGCCATCCTCACAATTGCTTTGTTTGAAAATTTTGCTGCCACTGTGTCCATCCATCTTGTTGGGGCCTTCCTCTTTTTCACTAACCTTCCACTTTTCCAAACATGTCCTTCTCTAGGAACTGGTCCCTCCTGACAATATGTACAAAGTATAAGAGATGATATCTCCCTACTCTTGCCTCTAAGGAGCATTCTGACTATTTCTTCCAACACGGATTTATTTGTTCGCGGTGATCCTGTATAGAGTTTCTGAGGAGTGGGTGGTGGGTTTGAAGTGTCAACCTTGTGGTTAACAGTCCAGTGTTTATCCTAAAGCTCCACACCAGGAGTCTAAGGGAAGCTTATGCACACACACATGGAGAAAATTTTATATCAAGGAAATGGTTTACACAGTTGTAGAGACAGTCAAGTTCCAAGTTCATGGGTCAGGTGGAAGGTTTCTCTTGACTCATGTAGCTGCAAGAGCTAATGAGCCAAGTATTGCGGGTCAGATGGCATACTTCGGCTACAGAAACCGATAAATCCAAGGTCAGTGGATAAGACGGTAGGCTACTGATGACTCCCAGATCAGCAGGCAAGATGGCAGACTGCTGGCGCAAGTCCAAAGAACTGGAGGGCAGATGGTGAGCCAGATGCAGGATCCAGACCCAGCAAAAAGCAAGCAAGAATTGCCCAAGCATCCTATCTTTTGGCAGCAGGCCCCACCCCTAAGGAAACTTCCTTTCAATTGATTGGCTGCTCATAGCAGATCTCATCATAGAAGTGATCTCATCCTGAGATATTAATGAATCTTAACTGCCAAACTACTGAGAATCCAGATCCAGCCAGGATGATAGACAACCTCACCTATCAAATATGCTCACCCCCACCAGCCAGTTAGCAGCCCTTCCCCACTTGTCTGCAGGCAGAGGAAGGCTGAATTTGTGGGTTTTGTTAGGTGTCATCGAGACAGTACCAACTCATAGCAACCCTATGAACAACAGAACAAAACACTACCCGATCCTGGGCCAACCTCATAATTTTTGCCACGCTTGAAGCCATTGATGCTGCCACTTGGCCAATCCGTCTCTCTGGGGATCTTCTTCTTTTTCTCTGACCTTCCACCTTACCAAACATGATATCCTTCTTCAGAGACTGGTCCCTGTTGACATTATGTCCAGGGTTGTTTGGTGTCTGGTTACCACTTGCATAAAGAGCAGTGAACCTGAACCACTAACATTTTTCCCAGTTTTATCATGGTGGAAAGCTGGGAAACATGGGAATGCCTGCTGGGAAAAGTACATTGTCTGTGCCCCCTTTTGCCCTCTGTGTCATCTAGAATCTGAAATCTCAGGTGGAAACCATGTAGCAAATCATCTGTTCTACTCTCCTGCCAATTATCATGGTACCTGAAGAACTTTGTCCATATTCCTAGTGGCATCTCTCTGATAGAGCTGTCATTGCATTCCTCTACCCCCCACAAAGAATGGGACACAGAGAAATGCATTTTGCTACTGGGTTCAGGTTTGCTGATGTTCTGGCTTTCAACCTAAAATCTTTCTTGGCTCCCATTCAGCCCACTTTAAAAAAATTTTTCTCTACTGAGTCATCCTGGAAGAAAATCTCTCTTCTCCACTAAAGACAAAAGAAAGCCATTAGATTCATTTTCATAAAAGTAAAAAACACAAGCTCTGCTATTATACCTCTGAATTCTGACAACACCCACTAATGGGCTGGTGGTAGCAAGGAATAGTGGAGATCATATTGGCCCAGCATGTTTCTACCATACAAAAACAAAGTGCTTACATGAAAGACAGAGAGAGAGAGAGAGAGAGAGAAAAGAAGAGGCAGAGAGATGATGTGTAAGAAACTTTCATACCTTGAAATGCCATGATTCTCTGAGGAGTTCTATGGGCTTTCTTAAGCTCTCTCTGCTATGTGATGTAGACATTTCTCTATAATTTCTTGCACTTTCTCTTCTTTTGTATTTATTAGTTGCCATCAACTTAGCCTCCAATTCATGGCAACCCTATGCACAGTACAATGAAACTCTGCCCAGTCCTGTGCCATCCTCATGACCGACTGTGGA
>NW_006408578.1:1857348-1858902 GCF_000296735.1 Chrysochloris asiatica | reverse complement strand
AAAGCAGGGAAGAAAAAAAAAAAGCGAAAACTACCACCACTCCTGCCATAAAAAAAAAAAACACCTAAACCTCTATTGTTTGAGCCCTGGTGGGGTGCTATGGGTTAATGTGCTGGACTGCAAAGTCACTTTGAATCACAAGCTCTGTGGTGCTCACTAGCTGCTCCTCAAATACACTGTATAGGATTGCTATGGGTTCGGAACGGACTCTTCAGCACTGTACAACAACAACAACAACATATTGTTGTAAGGAGCCCTAAGGAAACAGTGGGTTAAGTCGGCTAGCTGAAAGTTTGCTGCTCCGTAGGAGAAAGACGAGGCATTCAGCTTCTGTAAAGATTTACAACCTCAGAAACCATATGAGGCACTTCTACTTTGTCCTAGAGGATTGCTAAGGGTTGGAATTGATTCAAAGACTGTGAATTATATTGTTGCAACTTAGCCAAAGGAATCTTTATGATCAACATGATCTCCCTCCTGCCCTGTCTGTGAATCAAACCAGCCCTGTTAGCCTCATTCTACTACCTGGGCACAAAGAGAAAAAGCAACTTTCATGAGGTAATAGAGCAAACTGGCTTTGAGAACTCCATCTGCAGATTGTTGTTGTTGTTGTTAAGGGTTTCCAAGGAGCAGATGGTAGGTTTGAACTGCTGACCTTGTGGTTCGCAGTCCAGTGCTGATCCTGCAGTACTATACCACAGCATTCCGAATTATGGTGTTCAAGAGGCTCGGTCATTTAGAAAAATGTGTTCTAGCCACAGGTCCCTCAGAATAGGGCAGTCTTATGTGTTTTATGCCAACCAGTAAGCTACCTTCAGTTCAGGCCGAAGTGGCTGTCCAGGATGAGGTACAGAGATAAGATGGTGTATTTTACAAAGAACTGGTTGGGTACCGTTTCCTGTAACTAGCTAGCCTGCAGGGTATCTACACTCAAGACTTAAACACACCATCACTTGAGCCAATGCAATTTCAACATCATTCTAGTCACTCCCACTTCCTTATTTTATTTTGATCTGTCTTCCTTAAACTGAAGAAAAGATAAGTAAGATTATTAAAAATGCAGTGTACTTTAAATGTTTCTATTAGGATCCTGATGTGGCACTGTAGGATAAAGCCTTGGACCCCAAAGTTGGTTTAAACCCCAAGATCGTTGGCTCAAACTCACCAGCTGCTCCTTGGAAACCCCAAGGATTGCTATGAGTTGGAACCGGCTCGATGGCACTCATCAACAACAACATTTGACAATTCAATGCATTAAATTTACAACAAAAACATAAATTGATCTAATTGGCACTAATCACAAGATAAAGGATAGTTTAAAACATGAATTCACAGACCATCACAAGTAATTATATTATGAAAATCATCTTGGACTCCACTTCAGTATTTCTGATTGTCTATAACCCTGAGCTCTGGTAGCATAGTGGTTACGAATCGGGCTGCGAACCTTAAGATCAGCGGTTTGAAACTACCAGCTGCTCCACGGGAGAAAGATGAGGCTTTCTACTCCCGTAAAGATTTACACCCTCGGAAACCCTGTACAGGGTCGCTATG
>NW_006408578.1:1817859-1843598 GCF_000296735.1 Chrysochloris asiatica | reverse complement strand
GTCTCCTCTATTGTTGTTGTGGTTAAGTTCCACCAACCCTATAACCAACAGAAAGAAACACTGTCTAGTTCAGTGCCAACCTCACAATTGTTGCTATGCCTGAGCTCATTGCTGCCACCACTGTGCCAATCCATCTGGTTGGGAGTCTTCCTCTTTTTCTCTGACCCTCCACTTTACCAAACACGATATCCTTCTCCAGGGACTGGTTCCTCCTGACAATATGTCCAAAGTATGAGAGACGAAGTCTGGACATCCTGGCTTCCAAGGAACACTCTGGATATACTTGTCCAACACAGATCTGTGGATAGGATAGAACAGGGAGGTAGGGAGGTAGGCAGGAGAGGATAGAATCTCAGGGAAACTTTAAATATAAGCTATGAACAAAGGAAGACCTAGTGAAAGAGCCTGACAAAGTATAATAAGAAACATGGGGGGAAAGAGTGATGTCGTGGAAGCAAAGGAATAAGGAGTATTCAATAGGCAACTCATCATTGCAAGGGGAATGTTCTAGAGAAACAAATAACAAATGATTAAAACTGGGGTTCCTTTTGTTGTTGTTTTGGCACCATGGAGCTCTTTGGCAGTCTGGTGGCATTTATAGATACCTTCTCAAAATAATATTGTTCAATACATAAGAAAATATCTAGGATAATAAACAAAACCACTTATAGTGAAATACTATTATCAAAACATTAAAACAATATGATATAGTTCCTTGTGTGCTTTTTTATTAATGCAAGATCTTCCAGTGGATCTATAAACCATTGTGCTTTCTCAGGAGTTCTGAAAGAAAACATTATTTCAAGATATCTATAATAGGGGCAATGTGATATCGAAAAGCCTGTGACCTCTGGATATTGTGAATACCAGGGTGATCTGTTGCCAACATTTATAACAGAAGGAAATGCTAAATCTCAGAGAGAGGTTAGTAAAAGCAACGTACCCTTCTCATCCAAATTTAAAGACACCAGGTTAGACACTTGTAACCAAGTCAGTGAGTTTGACAATGAGGCCAGAACTGTCTTTGGACAGTGAACTTCCAGGCAAGTAGCAGAGCAAAAGTCAGTCTGTAGCAGTGTAATGAATAGCTGAGAGGACAGGAAATAGAGACAAAGATTATGGGCTCATCTTTCCAGAAGATTCTGTGACCAAATAAATGAAAAGGCTTGGAGAAGAAGAAATGTCAAGAGGATCCAGAAATAAAACAAGCCATCTCCTTGTGACCCAAAAAAATGTCAGGAGTAGAGCTAAAGCACTCTGTTGGAAGTAATTCCAGGATCATGAACAAAGGGCAACAGAGCTGGTCAAGAAGCTACAGGAACCATTATTAGTATTGAAGGGAGACCGTGAAGACCTGCGCAGTCACAGTCAGGAACGCAAGGTGAAGAGTCAGTTGACCAATGCTAACTGATTCTTTCTCTTAAGAATATCTGCCTATCATTGTGTAGAATGTGGGTGACTTTTTAGGTCGGACTGAGATTTCCACTCTCCCTCTAATGTAGACTGTACAATCCACTACCACTGAGTCAATTCCAACTCACAGTGATCCGATACAGGCTCTCTAAGACTGTAAATCTTTATGGGATCAGACAGCCTCCTCTTTCTCCCAAGGAACTGCTGGCAGGTTTGATTCAACTGCCTTGTGGTTAGCAGTCCAGTGTTTACCCTATAGTGCAAGGGCTCCTGATCATACAAAGGGCCATAGAACAAATTCCTTTAGGAGCCCTGGTGTGGCACTGCGGGTTAATGCACTGGGCTGCAAAGTCAGTGTGAACCACAGGGTTGGTGGTTCAAGCTCACCAGCCACTCCTTGGAAACCCTATACAGAGTTGCTATGGGTTGGAACCAACTCTATGACAATTAACAACAACAACAAAAACAAAAAATTGCAGAAGATAGGAATCTCTGGATGGTACAAATAGGTAAAGTGCTCTCCTACTAAGCAAATGACTGTAACGTCAATCTACCAAGAGGAACCTTGGAAGAAAGGTCTGGTGATCTACTTCAGAAAAATCAGCCATTGAAAATCTTATGGAGCACAGTTCTATTCTGACACACATGGGTTTCCATGAATCAGAATCAACTTGATGACAACCAGATTGGTATTGGGAAAGAGCCTGTTTCAGAACCTGCCATTCTTGTACAGATTAAGAGACAGCCTCAAGGCAACAAAAGTTATAACCTAAAATGTTTCTGGGTCAAGTTTGAGCACTAGCCACAGTAGTTGATATTTGAAGTACCAGATCCTTGACCAAATAATGTATATGTAAGGCAGATAGAAAATTCAACAACATAGCAGGGCAGATCCTAGGGTTAGTAAACAGAGAACACACACACATACATACACACACACAAATAAATAAATAGAAAAATTTTAAGTATCTTCTTAGCCACCTGTATGTAGCAAAAGTTAAAAAAAAAAAAAAAAAAAGTCCCCTGAAAGATGACGAGCTGTACAGCAGGTGCCTCTGGAGCATTCTGGGACAAAGTGAACAAAAGAAAAGCTGTGTGGATATGCAAATTCTAGATTCAAATCCAGGCTTAGGTTTTCCAGCAAAGGAGGGAAACTAAGTGGTTTGAGAACCGCCTTAGAACCTCCTCTTCTCAGAAACTATCACGGATTTGTGGGTTAGTTGACTTCATCCAGGCTAGTCCAGACCAAGATAAATCAAATTAAACATCCAAGGACACAAAAACCCAGAGTTGATGTGATACTGGGAGTACCTTGTACAGAATCTGTGGGTACCCAGATGCTGAGATTCCTGTGCGGTGTTTTATCCTCTGATAAAGCACTGGAACCCAGGTGCTGTCCAACATGAGGCATTTGCGCTCTAAAAGAACAACCATAACACCGAGTACTGGTAATTTAATACTGTTTAAGTGCTCTGGTAGTGTAGTTGTTATGAATCTGGCTGCTAACCTCAGGGTCAGCAGTTCAAAAATACCAGCTGCTCCCGTCAAGATTTATAGCCTCGGAAACCCTGTGCAGGGTCACTATGAGTCAGAACCGACTCCACAGCACATAACAACAAGTGCTTTTCTATGGAGTCCTGGAGTGGCACTGTAAGATAAGCACTGGATCCCAGATCATTTTGAACAGCAAAGTCGGCAATTCAGTCACCAGATGCTCTTCAGAAACCCTATAGAGCAGGGGTGGGGAACATCCAGCCCACGGGCCATGTAAGGCTTGTGACATCATTTGGTCAGGCCTTGCCAAGGCAACTGAAGTTCCAGCCATCGCATTGTTGTTAAGCGTTGCTGAGTTGGTTGTGGACTCATAGCCACCCTGTATAAGGTTTACAAGGATCAGCTGGTAAGCTTGATTGTGGTTCTAACCGATAGCACCACACCAGGACCCCAGCCATTACATTGTTGTTGTTGTTGTTGTTGTTGTTATTAAGTGCCATCGACTGGTTTTGACCCATAGCAGCCCTGTATAGGGTTCTCAAGAAGCAGCTGATGAGCTTGAGCCACCGACCTTGTGGTTCAAGCCAACTTTGCAGCCCAGTGCATTAACCCAAACCAGGACTCCACATTTTTTGTTGTTGTTGTTAAGTGTCATTGAATCAGTACCGACTCATAGCGACCCTATGCACAACAGAACGAAACACTGCCCGGTCCTGGGTTAACCTGGGGCTAAGCTGGACCCGCCTGGGACTCCACAGTGTTGTTGTTAAATGCCAGTGAGTCGGTTCCAACCCATAGCGACCCTGTTTAGGGTTTCCAAGGAGTGACTGGTGAGCTTGAACTGCTGACGGTGCAGTTCAAACTGACTTTGCAGTCCAGCGCATTAACCCAAAGCACCACACCAGAAGTCTGGGACTCCACATTGTTGTTGTTAAGTGCCGTCAAGTTGGTTTCGACCCATAGCGACCCTGTACAGGGCTTCTGAAGAGCAGCTGGTAAGCTTGAATCACCAACTTTGAAGTTCAAACGGTTTTGCAGTCTGGTGCATTAACCTGCAGCGCCACACCCAGGACTCCGGGACTCCACATTAGGGAGTTAAACATTAATTAAATGTTTAACCAAATACAGCAGGATAATTATTAAGCTGATCATTTTGTTTGGCCTGCGAAGGATGTTATAAATTTTGGCAGAAAAAGGGTTTTCTGCCACTGCTATGAAGGGTTGCTCTGAGTTGGAATTCACTCGACATCCCTTAACCACATAGTGTTCTCCCAGGCAGGGAGTCCAAAGCCCTTTACAGATGAGACCTTCCTGGGCCTCAGCCCTGCCCAGATGCCCATTATTGTCAGGGATTGGTTCAGGGTCATCCAATGGCAGGAGGCCAAACCTTGGGTAAAACTAACTTTGTGTCTTTTCTTTCTGGGAACTATTTGTCTCAATGCATGGGTCCCGGGGAAATAGCATGCAAACAGTTCTTTCCAAAAATGTGTAAAGCTGTGCCTTGTAGTGCCCATCACCCCCATCCCAGCTCTTGGAGGACTTAACACTGGAGTAAAAGAAAAAAATCATATTTCTCAAACCTAATAGCTCAGATTACTAATACTTCATCCTCTAGTTGCGAGTTACACACTTCTTGTTTATCCATTCATCTGTTGGTGGCCACTTGGGGTTGTTTTTAACCTTTTGTGATTATGAGTGATACTGGACTGAATATGGAGGTATAGGTGTCTGTTTGAGTCTCTGCTTTTAAATCTATTGGGTATATAACTAGGGTCGTCATGTACATTTTCATGGAGTCCTGGTATGCTACTGTAGGATCAGCTCTAGACTGCTAACCACAAGGTTGGTGGTTCAAACCCACCAACTGCTCCTTGGAAACCCTATACAGGGTCGCTATGGGTTGTAACCAACTCGATGGCACTTAACAACAAGGAGCATGAGGCCTCCTTTCACCCACAGATTTGGATTCCTGATTAGATGCTGTAATCCCACATATACAAGGTGAAAGTCTGACTCAGGTGCACTGCGTTGCAAAGAGCCGCTCGCTTTGAAGATGAACAGCCTTCCCATTCGGCATTTAGTAATCAGTTTGTTCTGCAGAAACACAAACAAGGAATGTGACTGCTTTTAAACATATGGTTCAGACGGGGAGCCAGGCCAGACCTCCATCAAGTGTGTATTACAGGAGGACTTTGCTCAGGCTTGGCCCAGACGTTTCATAGCCGGAACAGAGGGTTCCCCCAGCGCCTGCGAACTCTGACTCACCAGCCTGCAGCAAATTTGCTCTGAGCGGCACAGTAACTATTTAACGAGGGCCTGTGAAACAAACACAGTCTGTTTGGTTCTCTCCTGTTAAGAACACAGCTGAGTGAGGAAGGAAAGGGGCAGAAAGTGAGGGCAGGGTGTCTGCACTTAGCTGGGGGTTCCACCTTCCATTGTTTCATCCTCTCCAGCTCTGTTTGTTTTCTCTGGGCGCCAAGGTGTACAGATTCCACATCCGCGCCATCTGGGCGCCTGTGGTCGCCTTCACATCTGGTCAGGATGCGGAAGCCTTTGTAAAAGGCTTCTCCTGTATCTACGAATTTGTTTTTACCTGACTCCAGTGTCACCTTGGCCATGTAAAAATGACTGTGAGGTACTGCGGGTCAGGGCCCTAAATGAAAGGAAAAAAATTGAAAGAGGTGTTAGCTAGTACCCAATACACACCACTGAAGCCAGCCACTGGTTGGAGCAAGCTACTTATTGCCACGACTCCCCCCCTTTCCCCACAATAGTCTTTTGGAGGTTCTGCTTTAGTACCGAGTGTGCCATCAAATCCAAGAGCCTAGGGGCCAAGGATGAAATAAACTGGAGCTAATAGCACAGATTACTGACTGAAACAAAATGCACTCGGTTTAGTCATTAGGTCTTGGTAAATGAGCACCCCCACCCCCCCACCCCGCAAATGTGGACGTGAGTTTAAAAATTATCTGAGATGACCAAATGGTTGTAGGAGAACAGGATGTACTTAAGCCCACCCAGATAGTTATCTCAGGAACTAAACAGCTTTGACCCTAAAATGTTTAAGAAAGATTTTTGACTTATTCTTTTTTTCCTAAAGGTAAAATGTTTGAGGAAGTTTATTGCTTCATTGTTTCTTTTTCCAAAGAGTGCTATCCTGATGCTGAAATAGAGTAAGTCTACATCCTAATGTAATTTACCCTATGTAATGTGCCTGCTCTTTGCGATGGTCAGGACAGTCTTGACAGCTGATTCTCCCTGTCCTCCAGACTACAGGTTTTCTGTTAATAAAGCTTGGATTGGATCTCTCCCTGACTCTGTGACTGACTACAGTGACAGGCGGCAAACCCTCATTCTGGTTTGGCAGCAGAGACATTTACAAATGATTACTGAATGTGGGGATGGAATCTTTTTTAAAGAAGAAATGGAGGTGGGGACATCCCCTTGTGCATTTGTGTTGCCAGAGGCTCACTACCAAGAAACTCCTTGGCTTCCCAAGGCTTCTGCCAAGTCAAACTTGTCAATGGCCTATCCTTGTAGTCATGGTTATGACTTATCTTCTGCCCTACTGAGGCGGAAGAGCCTGATGAAGAAAAGGCATGCACACAGCTCTGCTTCCAATCTAAGACACACATTTCTGCAGAAGCTTCTGCAGTTTCACGATTCTTTGACTCCCACCATCTCCACGTGCGTTTTCTCTTAGGAGTTCAAAAAGCCTCCTCAAAAAACCTATAACCTCCAGCTCAAAACACTATAGCCTCCAGCTCCATTCTGAACTCACTGTACTTCTCCCTCTGATGGTTCTGCCCATCTTCCTCTGAGCCGCAGAAGTACAAAGGATTTTCTTGTTCCTAACTCCTGGTGGGAAGCAGCTCTGGTAGCATAGTGGTTATGAATCGGGCTGTGAACCTCAGGGTCAGGAGTTCGAAACTACCAGCTGTTCTGTGGAAGAAAAATGAGGCTTTCTGCTCCCATAAAGATTTATAACCTTGGAAACCTTGTACAGGGTCGCTATGAGTTGGAACCAACTCCATGGCACATAACAACTACTCCTGGTGGGGAGCTGTAGGAAAAGCACTGGACTGCTAACCACAAGGTCAGCAGTTCAAACCCACCAGCTGCTCCTTGGACACCCTGTACAGAGTCACTATGAGTCAGAACCAACTCCAAGGCACTAAATAACAACAACAAGGGTAGCCAGCAGCACCTATGTACAGCGTACTATGGTAGCTTGCCTGGTACTGTGATGCTGGAAACTATACCACCAGCATTTCACCAAGAGGGATAGATTTCAGCAGAGCTTCCAAACTAAGAGGAGGAAGAAAGGCCTGGTGATCTACTTCTGAAAAGCAACGAATGAAAACCTGATAGATTACAACAGAATCTTCTCCAACTCACTCACTCTATACACCTCATCAGAAGGGATATCATGTTTGATCAAGAGGAGTTCCAGCAAACTAAAGGGAAACCTCGAATGAGATGGACTGGTCCATGACAGCAACAATGGACTGAGAATTTCAACAGTTGTGATGATGGCGCACAACTGAGAGATGTTTTCTTCTGCTGTACGTGGGGTCTCCCTGAGTGGAGTTGATTTGACAACTAACAACACCAAAACAACCAACTGTCATATCATGCCTTGAACTCCTGGCTCTTTCTGTCGCTGGTGCCTTTCTGCAGCTCTCCCCACCTCAAAGTATGGTTGTGGGTGGATTTCTCTTTGAACTGCTTCTCCTCCTTCTTTCTCAGGAAACCTTTGACTCAAGTCATCTCCTCCACTATTTGTTTCCCCAGCCCCTGTTCCCTCTTTACTCTCAGGCACTTGGACACACAGCACCCCTAAAGCCAGAGCTCTGAGAGGTTAGTGGCCATCTTCCATCCAGCAGCCTTTCTCCATCCCTCACTCACCTTGCACTAAGGCATTTGAGAATTTGGTAACAAACACTCCACCCTGACTCCCCTGCTTTGAGTTCTATGGTACTGTGCCCTATAGCACCAACCATCTCTAAATGGAGACTGTGTGATGATGAATAGGGTTTCCCAGAGCTTCCAGACCAAAACAGACTTGAAGAAAAGGCCTGAAAATGTACTTCTGAAAATGAGTCAGTGAAAATCCTTTGGAGATAACTCAGGAAAAGGCAGCATTTTGTCCCCTTGTGCATGGGGTCATCAGGAGTCACAGACTGAATACATAGCAGGTGTTTTTGTGCCATGGAGTCATTTCCAACTCATACTTACCCTGCATAGAGTTTCCGAGGCTTTACGGGAGCAGAAAGCCTCATCTTTCTCCCGCAGAATGGCTGGTAGTTTCGAACTGCTGACCTTGAGGTTCGCAGCCTGACTTGTAACAAATACACTACCATAGCAGCTTGGGTGTTTGCAAAACATTAACACACTCAACTGCTAACCAAAACGTTGGTGGTTCTAGTCTACCCAAAGGCACTTGTGAAGAAAGGCATGGCAATCTATTTCTGAAAAGTTGGTGATGGCAGTCATCGTGGACCATGGAGTCAATTCAGACTCATAGCGACCCTACATAGGGTTTCCGAGGTTGGAAATCTTTATGGGAGCAGAAAGCCTCATCTTTCTCCAGTGGAGCAGCTGGAAAATTTAAACTGTGGACCTTGTGGTGAGTAACCCAACTCATAACTCATTATGCTACCAGATAAGCCATTAAAAACTCCTATGGAGCACAGTCTTACTCTGACACATAACAGGTTGACCAGAGTTGGAATTGACTCAACTTCAACTGTTACTGGCACTAATACTGGTATTGGTAAGCTTCCTGGGTTTTCTCCTACTAGATCTTTCTTCTCTTCCTTCTTTTTTACTAGGTCACCTTCCAAAGGTGAGAGCAAGAGGGGATCCAGCCTCAAAGCTTACTCCTCATGCTCACATTTTCTTCATCATTCATCTGCTCTGAAAACCCATTGGTCCTCATAGTTGATAAAGCACCAGCTCCAAGTCCTAGCAGTTAAGGTCTTCTGTTTGGTTCAAAGAGTCCTGGTATGGTGCTGTGGGTTAATGCGCCAGACTGCAAAGCCATTTGAACTGCAAGGTCGGCGGTTCAAGCTCACCAGCTGCTCCTCAGAAACCCTATACAGGGTTGCTATGGGTCAGAACTGACTCAGTGGCACTTAACAACAATGTGGTTCAAGCTCACTACCTGCTCCTCTATAACAGGTTACTCTATAAAGTGTCACTATGGGTCGGAACTGACTCGACGGCACTTAACACAACAACATGACCTGGTATAGTGCTGTAGCATAGCTCTGAACTGCGAACCACAAGTTCAGCCGTTTAAAACACACCAGCTGCTCAACCCTATATGGGGTGGCTTTGAGTCAGAACCAACTTGACGGCACTCAGTAGCAACAGAATGACCCTAAAGGAACCCTGGTGGCATAGTAGGCTGCTAACCACAAGTGCAACCCTTCGAATCCACCAACTGCTCTTAAGCAGAAAAATAAAGCTTTCTCCTCCCATAAAGATTTACAGCCTCAGAAATTCTATGCAGGGTTGCTATGAGTCAGAACCAACTCGATGGCACACAACTACCACCACCACCATGTGACCCTTCCCAGCCAACCTTGTTTCCCAGTCTTCCCTTCTACTTCAGCCAGGCTACTCAACTCCTCACTGAATTGTGTATGAATGCTTTCTACCATCTCCCGGGGTCTACTTGAACCAAGCCTCTTCTTCATTCCTCCTTTCCATCCAAATCCTACTACTATTTAAAGTTTAGCTAAACTCTCATCTGGCCTTCACTCATAATTCACAAAAGCCAGAAAGTACCTTATGCTCTTACATATCTCCTCAAAGCTTATGATATAATATGAAAACCAAAGAATGCCAAACATATCAAAAGATTATTAAATAATCCTCAGTAATAGATAGTTAACTATGTTTTGACCATTGCAACAATAAGCAAACTATGAGGGCATAGTTTTATTTTGTTTTCAAATATTGTTTACTCTACAAACATTGGTTATATTATTGTTGTTGTTGTTGTGAGCCATGGAGTCAGTTCTGACTCATAGTAACCCTGCACAGGGTTTCCGAGGCCGTAAATCTTTTCGGGAGCAGAAAGCCTCATCTTTCTCCCGTGGAGCAGCTGGTAGTTTCGAACTGCTGACCTTGCGGCTCGCAGCCCGATTCGTAACCACTACACTACCAGAGCTCCTTATTGGTTATTATACTGCCTGTATATTACAGTTTTCACTTCACTGGTTTACATTTGCAAACGACACTAAAGAGACCTATTAATTTCCTCCTACTCAATGGGGGAGTTCTGGTGTGGCGCTGTGGGCTAATGAGTCAAACTGCAAAGTCGTTTGAACTGCAAGGTCAGCAGTTCAAGCTCACCAGCTGCTCCTTGGAAACCCTATACAGGGTCACTATGGGTCAAAACTGACTCGACAGCACTTAACAATAACAACTTATTGGAACTGCAAGGTCGGTGGTTCAAACCCAGCAATTACTCCTCAGAAATCCTAGACAGGTGCTATGAGTTGGAATCCACTCAACGGCACTTAACAATTTAACTTAAGGGTGACTTGTTACTAGCTAGTGGCAGTTTGTCCCAGATGTGATCTGAACAGGACAATTTATCTGAAAAGACAATACGCAGACTTTTCCCTTTTTATAAAAATATAGTACTTGTTTAAAGCATCTCCATTTAAACACCCCACACAATTACACGCAGCTTTATATTTTAAAAATGACTTGCTGTTCGAGAAAACAAAACTCCAAAAGTAAAACTCACTATCATCATCTCAGTTTCTACTCATAGGGAGCTCGTTTGCAAACTGTAAATCTTTACAGGAGCAGAAAGCTTCATCTTCTCCTGTGGTGTGTGCAGCTGGTGGGTTTTGAACTGCTGACCTTGCAGTTAGCAATTGGGTGCCTATCCTAAAGCACCAACAGAACTCCTTATGAGAAAACACACACACAGAAAAAATAAAATAAAATCATATCTTTCTTTGTTCTTGTTTGTTGATGTCAAGTTGATTCTGAATCATGGCAATCCCATTCCATAGAGTGGAACCATTCCATAGAGTTTTCAAGGCTGAGGACTCTTGGAAGCAAATGGCCACGTCTCTCTTCTAAGGTGCCTCTGAATAGATTTGAACTGCCAACCTTTGGGATGGTAATCCAGCACTTAACCATGTGTGCCACAGGAAGCTGTAGTATCATTCTTACTCATCTTTCATTACTAATTACTGCATCTAGGCCTCTATTCTTGTTGAGCATGTTGACTAAAATGTCACTCTACAAACCACATGTTCTTGTAGTGTATCCAAAGCAGCCGGTATCCAGTCTCCTTTTTCAGAGTAGGGCTTTCCATTTCTAGCTGGGCATTACCCATATAACCTTTCAACTGGATATGGCCTGTTCAGCATAAACATAAATGTCATGAGCAACTTCTGGGAAGTATTTTAGAAGCCAGACACCAAGTGAAACGCTTAGGCTAAACTACTGAATGAAGAGGCATCTTTTGGAGAGAGGTTACATGGAGGAGAACCAAGGCCTCCCAGTCGACAGCCAGCACCAACCCCCAGACCTTGCTAGATGTTCAAGTCCCAAGGACCCTAGCTAACACCAACAGATCAGAAGCACTACCTAACTGACCCATAGAATTGTGAGAAACAAGAAATCTTTGCTCGTTAAAATCATAAATAAGGTCTAGGGATGGTTTGTTACACAGCAATAAATAACTGGTACAAAAACCCAAGAGCTATCCTCCATGGTTCTTGGGCACAGAATTTAGAGCCCATCCCTCAAAGTCTCCTTCCCGTAAACTCCTCAGGCTGTGACCTGTGATTTCTACCACCTCAGCCTAAAGGTATTCACTTATACCTACTTGGGTACTCCAGGACATTAACTGATTAAGAGGTCCTTTGAGCTCATTTTCATTCTTCTTCTTCTTCTTTTTTTTTTTAATCTCATGCATTACCATTAAAAGGACAAACAAAAAATAAAGGGAAGAACAACGAAGATAACTGAAGTTCTAACAAAGGAATTTGAACACTTTCTCCCCACTAGTTGCTCTGCCAATTCAGTGTAATTTAATTTCCATTTTCACTCCTAAGTCAATTTCTTGTTACTAAAATTCAGCAGTAAAAATCATAATACTTAACCTTTATTGTATTTCTTGCCATAGGTACGGCCTTGCGCCAAGCATTTCAAAAGTATTATATCATTATCCATCAGAGTTCTGACACTCTATAAGGTAAACTCTGCTATTTCATTTATCCAGTTTCAGTCAAGCAAGTGCTATAGACTACCAAGCACTGATCCACAAACTGGAAAAACAGAAATCAACAACATAGACAAAGACCCTGGCCTTGTGGAGTTAACATTCTAGTGCTGGAAATAGATAATAAATGAAATTATTGTTGTTAAGCACCATCGAGTCAGTTCCAACTGATAGCAACCCCGTATAGGGTTTCCAAGGAACAGCTGGTAAGCTTGAACCGCCAACCTTGCAGTTCAAATGACTTTGCAGTTTGACGCATTAACCCACAAGGCCACACCAAAAGAGGTATTTTTAAAACATACAAAGTTTGGAAAAAATAAAGCAAGCTAAGAGACTTACTGTTAGGTGATATTTGAGTAAGAGAGAAGGGGAGTTCTGGGGATGGATTTGTGGGAAGATCATTTCAGACAAGTATAAAGCCATAAGTCAGAAACATACTTCTTATGTTCAGATGGTAGTAGGATCAAGAAGGAAGTATTGGAAGATGAGATCAGAGAAATCAAGTAGGACCTTCTGATCCATGGCAAGAGCTTGGCTTTTGCTGAGTGAGGTAGAAAGCCACAGAAAGGTTTAGGGTCCACATAGCTGGAGAAGGAGATCATGTTTGGTAGGGTGGAGGATCAGAGAAAAAGAGGAAGACCCTCAGCAAGATGGATTGGCAAAGTGACAGCATCAATGGCCTCAAGCGTGGTAATAATTGTGAGGTTGGCCCAGGATCAGGCAGTGTTTCATTCTGTTGTGCATAGGGTCACTATGAGTCAGTACCGACTCAATGGCACCTAACAACAACAACAACCTTGAAAAACAAATTACTCTGGCTGATGTGTGACTAGGGGGTGGGGGACTAATTAGGAAACTCATACAATGGTAGTGACCTGGGTCAAGATGATAGCAGCAGAAGGCCAGAAGCAGCTGTAGTCCAGATATATTTGGAAGACAGAGCAGCCAGAAATGGAAGTCGTATATGCTAGAAGGTCCGTGAAAATGAAGGAAACCCTTAATCAGTGGATTGACACAGTAGCTGAAACAAATGAAGGAAACCCTTAATCAGTGGATTGACACAGTAGCTGAAACAAGGGGCGATCTGCAATTCCATACCATCGTGAAGCTAGCACAGGACTGGACAATGCTTTGCTCTGTTATATATGAGGTCGCCATGAGTTGGAACCAACTCAATAGCAACTAGCAATAACAACTTCTTCACCTTCTCTCTCACTTTTAAGACCTTTGAATTGTAGAGGTCAGAAATTCCATAGTTCAAATTCTTGCAACTCTGCCTGGATCCACAGCCTTGCTCCACTCATGCATAGATAAGCTATAGGACAAACTCCGCTGACAATGCAAGAGATGGCTGAAGTAATACTATACCTGTATCACTTGAATAATCCCTTCTCTCTATGTGAAATACAAGACCAAAAGCCATGCTCTTGGACACATGTTCACAGCAGGTTTTACCAAGTACTCAAGGTTGCTTAAAATCTAGGTGCATGGCTTTCTCTCTTACAGAGTTTATTAAACAAGTCCTCGCCACTGATCATCTAAAGAGATAGGAACAACAACACTATAAAACTCGTATAGAAAAGACATATGAAATAGAGTGTCTTAAGTATTAAAATGATTTTATCATAATCTGGTACTCGGTAATATTAAATTCAGTTTGATCTTGGCGATGAGGTCCTCCATTGGTAATTTCTGTGAATTGAAGACCTCTGAGGCTCTCATTCTATTTGGAATGATCTTGTTCATAAATTTTAATGTTATGGCACAGTTGTGACCCAAAGTGAGATTGTGTGGGTGCTTCTTAGAACAACAAGCATGCACACAAGTCCTTGCACAAAATCAAACTTCGCTGAATGTAATCTGAAGGCCACGACTCCATTGTACTCAGTTTTGAAATTAAGAAGAAACGTTTTGCTCGTTTAAAGCCTCATTAAAATTTTCTAGCATAAAGTATTTTCAACAAGAAAATACTTTATACTTCCTCACTTTCAAATTTCCTATCACCAAGGTTGAAAACAAAAGGGCCTTCTCTTCTTACAAGCCCCCAACCGACCTCTTTCCAAAGCAGAGGACTGTGAGATTTTCAGCTGTAAAGCCTTAGAGACCCCAGAGGTTCAACCATTAAGAACACCAATTTCCGACTGAGGAATCCAATGCAAAGAGAGTGACATCACAATTTATTGCCCCCCAAAACAACCTTCTCAACTCAAAGCAAAACCTGTAATTATGGGTGAGAAAGACACTGACCATTAACTGGCTGTGAAAGTGTGATTTACAAACATTCTCCTGCTCAGTAGAAAGCCCCCTTGGCAGTCACAAACACAGGTTTGTGTATTCAGAAGAGGTGCTCACAGAGGAATAAAGAGGCTATTGGAGATGGGGAGTGTGCCCTTTTCTAGTACATTACCCTCAAGTCACAGCACCAAGAGTTCTTGGAAAACTCCCCATTAAAAAAACAAACTCCCACCACTATGAAGAAATAGACTAAGCACTTTCCTTCCTTCCTTCCTTTTTCTTTCTTTCTCTCTCTCTCTCTCTCCAACCAGTTGAAATCTCCTGCTCGGGTATTTATGTCTTACATGAAGATAGCACTCCCAAAGATGCACAAAATGCTAATAGTGCTAATACAATTTTACACCACCACGGAACACCAGGACCTAATCTTGCCAGAGATTGTTGTTGTTGTTAAGTGCCATCGAGTCGGTTCTGACCCATAATAACCCAGTATAGGATTTCCGAGGAGCAGCTGGTGAGCTTGAACCACCAACCTTGCAGTTCAAATGACTTTGCAGTCTGGCACATTAACCCACAGCGCCACACCAGACAGGCGACTTAAAATATAGTATGAATTCTTGCATCTGAGAGAGCTGCCATGCATTAAAGCTAAAACAACACTGTAAGATAAACAGACATATAAGAGTCCAGTTTTCTGTCTCTACCTGATGTGGCGCTGTGGGTTCATGCTCTGGACTGCAAGGTTGGTTTAAATCGCAAGGTTGGTGGCTCAAGCTCACCAGCCACTCCTTGGAAACCCTATACAAGATCACTATGGATCGGAACCAACTGACAGCACTTAACAACAGCAACAACAACAACCAAGAAGACAAACCAAGGAAAACTTGCAGGTTGCTCTGGAAATTAAAAAACAAAAGGTGAGAGAAAGTAAAAGAAATGTGAAGGAGGGAAAACTAGCCAAGAGACCAGCACTGTATGGGAGCTGCCTACAAGGAAACTCCAGCTTTTCCCTAGTCCCTACCAGTTCAAACCACTGGACCAATAAACAACATTCTTATCAACAGAGAAAAGATTGAAGTTGTCAAGGACTTCATTCTTCTTGGATCAACTATCAACACTCACAGAAGCAGCAGTCAAGAAATCAAACAATGTATTGCATTAGGCAAATCTGCTGCACAAGAAGACCTTTTTAAAGTGTTGAAGAACAAAGATGTCAGCTTGAGGACTAAGGTGCACCTGACTCAAGCCATGATATTTTCAATAATCTCATATGCATGCAAAATCCAGACAGTGAATAAGGAAGACCACAGAAGAATTGATGCTTTTGAGTTATGGTGTTGGAGGAGAATATTGAAAGTGCCATGGGCTGCCAAAAGAACCAATAGATCTGTTTTGAAAGTGCAGCCAGAGTGCTCCTTGGAGGCCAAGATGGCCAAATTTCGTCTCTCATACTTTGAACATATTGTCAGGAGGTACCAGTCACTGGAGAAGGATATCATGTTTGGTAGGGTGGAGGGTCAGAGAAAAAGGGGAAGACCACCAATGAGATGGATTGGCCAAGTGGCAGCATGGATGGACTCAAGTGTGGCAACAGTAGTGAGGTTGGCCCAGGATCCAGCAGTGTTTCGTTCTGTTATGCATAAGGTCTTTATGGGTCGGTACCGACTCGATGGCATCTAACAACAACAAAACAGTTCAAAGGAGCTCTGGTAGCGTAGTGGTTATGAATCAGGCTGCTAATCTCATGGTCAGCAGTTCGAAACCACCAGCTGTTCCGCAAGAGAAAGATGAGGCTTTCTGCTCCCATAAAGATTTACAGCCTTGGAAACCCCGAACAGGGTCGCTATGAGTCAGAACTGACTCCATGGCACACAACAACAACAACAACAACCAGTTCAAGCCCTCCACCCGCTCCTTGGAAATCCTATACAGGTTTCCAACTCCACGTCACTTAACAACAACAATCACAAGCCACAAGAAGCCGTGGTCACGTAGTGGTTAAGCCCTCAGCTACTAAGTAAAAGGTCAGCAGTTCAAAACCACCACCTGTTCCACAGGAGAGAGATGTGGCAATCTGCTCTCATAGATAATAGCCTTGGAAACACTCAAGGGCAGTTCTACTCTGTCCTGTGGAGTCACTTGGAGGCAGAATCAACTGGACAGCAATCAGTACCTCCAGGTAGCACATTCCCAGAAGACCCTAGATTCCGGAATCCACTGTGTCTTCTCCTCAAACCATCTGTCTTCATTTTCAAGATCAAGTCAGGGGCCACCATTCAGAAGCGCAGGCCTCCAAGTCTTCCAAAAAGAGTCATGTTGTTGTTGCAGAGGGCCACGGAGTTGGTTCTGACTTATGTGTGTTGTTGTTGTTGAGTGCTGTGAAGTTGGTTCTGACTCAGGTTCTGACTCATTGTGACCCTGTATGAGATTTCCAAGGTGGTTCTTGTGGTTCACAATCCAGTGTTGATCCTACAGCACCACACCAAGAGTCTCAAAGAGGCATGGCCTACAAATATTGTTAGTTCCCATTGAGTTAGCCCAGACTTGTGGCCATCTTATGTGTGTTGTTGTTGTTGTTGAGTGCCGTGGACTCATAGTGACCCTGTATGGGGTTTTCAAGAAGTGGCTGGTGGGTTTGAATCTCCAACCTTGTGGTTAGCAGTTCAGTGCTTATGGTACAGCGCCGCTTCAGGGCTCCACCAAACGTATAACAGAATAAAGCATTGCCCTGTCCTGTGTCATCTTCATTGGTAATTTGAGTCCATTGTTGCAGCTACTGTGTAGAGCCTTCCAACCTATAGCACAGTGCATCTTCCAGAAATATGTTGTTCAGTATTTTATTGTGACCCGTAGGGTTTCCACTGGGTAATATTTGGAAGTAGATCTTTCTTCCTAGTTCACCTTCTTCTGGAAGTGCCACTGAAACCTGTCCACCATGGTTACCATGCCATTCAGGTTTTTTAAATACTGGTGGTGTAGTTCCCAGCATCACAGCAACATGCAAGCCACCACAGTATGACAAACTGACAGGTTTATCTCCAGATAAAATCACCTAATTTAGGAATTCACTCCAGAGAATTGAGGAAAGTCAGTTTTAGGATCATTGGAAATAAATGAATGCGGGCTTCACTTTTCTTCATAGAGTTGGACAGGAATGCATACATCCAAAGAGTGAAAGAAATAGGTCATTTGGTTTCAGATCCAGTCTGTCTTTGAGCAAATACCTTAAACTCTGAGTCTTACTAGCTAAGTGGGGTGAGAATAAAGACAGCAAGGAAATTCTGTGGAGCCAACATTAGGTACACTACACAAAGCATTAGGTACCCTACACAAAGCATCTGGCATAAGGCAAGAACAAAGATGGTGCTCAACACACGCTGTTTCCTCCTTGTATTGCAATACCAGGGTTAAGCTCCCTCAACCCAGAGACATGACAGGGCCAAAGAGACAAAGAGTAAGAAGAGATATCTGTCAAGAAGACTCAATTATATAGGAGAAAAGGGAGGTGAATGATAAAGAATTCTCATCTGTCTACCTACCATAGACCTGGAACACAGCGAGAGGTGCCAAATAAAGTACAGGACGGACGTCTACTTACATTTGCGTTTCAAATCAACAATGAATAACTTTTTTAGTGTAAGTATGTCTGAAATAAGGAGTCCTGGTGTGGCGCTATGGGTTAATGCACTGGACTGCAAAGTCGGTTTGAACTGCAAGGTTCAAGCTCACCACCTGCTCCTCAGAAACCCTATAGAGTTGCTATGGGTCGGAGCCGACTCAACAGCACTTAACAACAACAATGTCTCAGATATTGCCTGGATCTACAATACTTACAGGAAAAAATGTATTTGTCTGTCAGATAAACAATGGATAATTTTTCAGTATAACTATGTACCAAATGGAGTCATGGTGTGGCGCTGCAAGATAATGAATCGTAAGGTAGATTTGAACCACAAGGTCGGCAGTTCAAACACACCAGGCACTCCTCAGAAATCCTATCTATACAGGGTCACTATGAATCGGAACCAACTCAACAGCACTTAGCAACAACAACCATACACCAATTATTGCATGGACACATAGCACTTATGCTAAGAAAAATGTATTTCAATATCATAAACAATGAATAATGCCTCATATAAGTTGTTGTTGTTGTGTGCCATCGAGTCGGTTCCAGCCCATGGCGACCCTGTATAATATCTCCAAGGAACAGCTAGTGGGCTTAAAACACTGACCTTGTGGTTAACAGTCCAGTGCTGATCCTGCAACACCACACCACCATGATTCTATGTAAGTATTTCCCAAATACTGCATGGACACACTTAAACTAAAAAAAAAAAGCACGTGCTTGCTGTTTATCTGAAGATCAAACATAACTGGGCATCACAATCATCCATTGCCTGGCCCAACCAAAACAATTCAGTAAGGACCCAGGAAATTGTTTTGCAGAGTCAAAGGCAAGAGGAGCCCATCGCGCCTTCTGTGCTCCTCATGCACTAAGGAATGACCTTCCCCATTCTTAGACAGAATCAGGTCACTTGGAAAGGGAATTGATAGGAATGCAGGTATGGGGAAGAAGAAAGAAGGGCTCAGAATGAAGCAGGGAGGAAGGAAAGAAGTGAAGGAAGTGGGAAAAAGAAAGAGAAAACGAAGGACAAGCAGCAATGTGGGAGGGAGGCAGTCAGACAGACAGACAAGAAGGATCTCCTTAACTCATTTTAAAAGACAAACTGAGCAACCTGCAATATACCATAGGTTATTTTCTAATATTTCACGAATGGATGTGAAACTCATTTCCTGCCACCAGGTGCTGGGGGGAAATAAAGTTTGTGTTCTACTCCTCCTTTCTGGGACCCAGGGGGCTAAGAGGCAAGGTTTCATCATCATTGCGGCCACCGCTTAGCCTCCTGGGAAGTGGGCTGCTGCTTTGGCTACACAACAAGAGGCCAGGCTTTCTGCACTCCAGTGACTGCTTTTCTCTAGACACTTAATTGCATTGCCCGTAATAACAGCTATGCCCTTCCCCTCCTGAGGAAATAACTCCACCAGCCTTAGCCTCAGATTCCAGGTCCCTCCTCCCTTCGTCCAAGATGAGGAAATCACAGCTCTTAGTTGTCAACAGTGATTGTCCTCTGTCTCACACCTAAACTGAGGGTTCAGCCAGGGAGGGTTTGCAAAGCACTGAAAGTCACACTTTGAGCATGGAAAAATTCCCGCAGAAGTCCAGTCTGATTGGCCAGTTCTATCGTACACACAAGAAGAGGGTCTTGAAATCTTCAAAGGGCAAAGCACAAAGGAATACAAGAGAGACAAAGTACACTCCAAAAAATCCATGGCTTACAAGTCAATTCTAACTTATAGCAATCCTACAGGACAAAGCAGAACCACCCCATAAAGTATCAAGGCTGCAATTTTGATAGAAGCAGATCACCATATCTTTGGACTCCTGGTGTCATGCTGTAAGATCAGCACTGGACTGTGAACCACAAGGTTGGAAGTTCAAACCCACCAGCTGCTCCTTAGAAACCCTATACAGGGTCGCCATGAGTTGGAACTGACTCAATGACACTTAACAACATCACATCTTTATCCCTCTGAGTGGCTGGTCATTTCCAACTATTGACCTTTTGGTTAGCAGACAAGTGTTCAGCCACTGCGTCACCAGGGCTTCATATAGAGCAAGGGGATAGAAAATGCAGTCTTTAAATTCCTCCCTGCTACAGGGAATGCTCAGCTCTGCATGACATCTTCAGACTTGCCCGGGCAATAAACATGAAGAAAGCTAGACTGAGGACTAGCACAAGACAAAGGATCAGCACACACACAGTGTGTTTTTTTATATAGCTGGGTAGAAAATATCAGCTCTTGTGTACCCTCCTCACCACGGTGGGAAGTGCAGAGCTGATGAAGTCCATTTGGTCATCCACGACCCACACACATCATGTAGCGGAAAACACAAAGCTGAAAGTCAAAGGAGGAAGGTATGGGAGGAAATTGCAAGGTCAAAGTGATGGCCTGAAGAACATGTTTAAAGCATTATTAGATGGTCTGGAAGTAGTAGGCGCAGAGGAAAGGCGGAAGGGGACCAAAGAGCTGTAGGAAAAGAATGGGCTGTAAACTTGTGAGCTCCTCCTAGAGTTTTACTGAAACATCTGACTCACTCCAGGGTACACGTTAAGAGAGGGCAAACGGGTAAGGAAGCAGTCAGCCAAATACAAAAGGAAAGGAGTATATTGCGGAGGTTAATTGTGGTCGTCAGAGCTGAGTGGTTACAAAGGGAGATTCATTGAAAATTAACGAGGCATTGGTTGCATTTTATAGATTTTCCTACCTAGGAAGATCATAAGCCAAGGGGGTAAAAATGGAATGGCTCCACAGAAACTTTTCCTGACCAAACCCTTCAAACCAAATAGACAGACATGGAGTCTTAGTGTCCCTGTGCTATTGTAAGAGAAAGACCACAAATTGGTGTCTTATAGGAAGAGGAATGTATTTTCTCACAGTTTGGAGGCTCAGAGTCAGAATTAGGATCTTGGCTATGCTGATTCTTTCCGTGTCAGTAGTCCCAGGCATCTCTTGGTTCTTGGCCATCTTCACCTGGTATCTGTCTTCCCCAGTGTGTGCTTGTCTCGGCATCTCACTTGCCCTTTTGAGACCTCAGAGGTGATTAGGTTTAGGACACAGTCTATACAGATGAGGAAAACATGATTCAATCCATAGGAAATGGGGTCTCTGCACCAGAGAAGCACGAAGACAAATGGATATCAAGACCCTAGGACAGGTCTGATATGCATGGTCAGTGCCCACTGACCCAAGGAGAGCCAAGACTTTGAGACTTCAAAGAGTACAATTCTCTGTGGCTAAGGACAAAGTGAGTTTTGAGCTATAGTAAGTAACCAGAGAGGAAGATTAACCAGGAAAAGAGGGAGGAGTAAGGAGGGGGGAAAAAAGTAGGACATGTCCTTACTTTGCAAGCTAAGAAGGAAAGAGGGTCATAGAGATGGGCAAGATATTAGCAATATTCAATGCTGCATTGTGAGCATGAGACCACACCGCTGGGCTGGGGATGAGTATTGTTATTACATGCCATTGAATCCGTTCAGACTCATAGGAACCTATCTGTACAACAGAGTGGAACACTGTCTACGCCTGCACCATCCTCACAACTGTTGCTATGTTTGAGTTCATTGTTGAGCTACCTGTGTAAATCCATCACATTGAAAGTCTTCGTCTTTTCACTGATCCTCTACTTTACCAAGTGTGATGTCCTTCTCTAGGGACTGGTCCCTCCTGACAAGTCCAAAGTACATGAGATACAATCTTGACATCCTGGCTTCTAAGGAGTACTTGGCTATACTTCTTCCAAGACAACTTTTTTTTTGTTCTTCTGGTAGTTCATGGTATATGAGCAAAGAGAAGAAATGGAAATAAAAAGGCCAAGCACCTATCTCTTACAAGATCAGTTTCCCAATGCCAGTCACATAACCATGGTCTCATCCAGCCCCCTAATGCCAGATGTCTAAAATTACTTACCAGTCGATTTCTCATCAAATCCACCTTGTGAAGAACATTGAAATACAGAGGAAGAACACTGACAAGAATTGATCCAGTTCCTTTATTTCCCTTCCAAAGATCCTGAAGAGTGTTCAGGTCATGTTCACAGTCAAGACAGGAGGAAATGAGTCACTCTGAGAAGATGTCATGGGAGGGGACAGATGCTAAGTTGCACACTGGTCTACAATCTCTTCCTGTAGGAAGATTCCACAAGGACAGCTGTGCAAATTCCAAACACAGACCCACTGGCTAACAAGCTTCTTCCTGTTCATTCAATCTTCACTAACCTATGTGTATAAACACACACACACAGTTTGAACCACTTAGGTTGTGAATGAATGACTTATATTTTTTTTTTCAAATTATTTAAAATTTTTATTATGATTTGAGTGAAAGTTTACACAGCCAATTGGTTTTCCATTCAACAATTCATTTGCATTTTGTTTTCTGACATTTATTAACATCATTGTAATATAACAGCTCTCTTTCCACTAGCTGGTAGTTACCATTTACATCTGTCTTGTATTCTTGCCTTCTGAGCTTTATCCCTGGGTAAATACTGCCCTTTTATCTCATATGGTTGATTGTTCTAAGGAGTGTGTTAACTGTTCACTGTATAAGTCTACTGTTTCACTGAAAGTTGAGCCATGGGGGTGAGTTCAGATCCAGGTTGGAAGAGTGACTAAGGGTCATAGTCTCAAGGGTTCCACTAGTCTTCAGACCAGTCAAGATGATTTATTTTGGCAAGTTTTCTGCCGCTTAATAAAGTTAAATGCATAGGCAGTATCTCAGGCCATGTGAGCAAAGGCATGATGTGGGCTGGGGAAGACAAGCAATTGACTGGGGTTCCGAGCTTCTAGCTCAACAGCCTGCAGGAGTTAGGTGGAGAAGGGCTGTGCAGACCACAGGAGAGGCTTTATCTACCATCTGGAGCACATTGGGAGGTGGGGGGACATCAAACACATAACAGCAGGGGAGTCACAGGGTGAGGCTTTCCAGCAGATAGATAATTCTGCAGGCGGTATACTTGAGGGCTGTCCACCCGTAGGTCATTATATGAAGGCAGGTAAAGGCTGAGGAGAGTCTGTACTGGGCTGTGGAATGAAGGAGGAGAAATGTAAATGTGTTGTGCCCCAGGCACTGTGCTAGGAGTTTCAGGAGGCTCAAAAACAGATCAGTTGTTCCCTCTCTTTCGCACTAGGGAGGAGCCAGATGTGGATCAAGACACCAGATTGAGATGGTCTTGGTTGACCTTGGAGCCCAGAGTCACCTTGTGGACAAAGGTGGCACTTTCTCATAAAAGAAATGAACACCCTCATTGTCACCCATGTTGGGCCATACAGAGACAATGGGTTCTGGATTTGGTGGAGGGGTAGACCCTCTCTGCCCTGAAGGACTGAGGACCTGGAAAAGGTGGAGGCAGCAGGGATGTGATAGGTGGGTATCTGCTGGAACCTAGACAGGAACTTAAAGTCAGGTTGGGTGCCTATGGGACCTGAGAGAACCTACTGCTGGGGATGAAAGAGAACAAGTGGCCTGGAAAATTCCATCATAGTGGAAAAGGGTGATCAGCAGAGCATGACAGTGACGAGACTTGGTTCACACATCAACTGTCAATGACCAGCCCACAGAAGGAATTTGTGGAACAAGTTCTTTTCATTGGGATACCCAGAAACTATTGGGGGAGCCTTTAAAGGAAGACTGAACTTCTTCCATTCCAGGTACAATGGAGCTATCAGAGTGATTGCGATTTTAGGATTTAAAAACAAACAAATAGAATGTGACCTTATTCTCTAAACTGGTGAAATGGTTGGTTGGCTGGTTATATGCCATGGAGTCGGTTCCAACTCCTTCCAACTCATAGCAACCCTGTATAGGATTTCCGAGGCTGTCAATCTTTACGGGACCAGAAAGTCGCCTCTTTCTCCAACAGAACAGCTGGTACTGTTGAACTGCTGACCTTGAGATTAGCAGCCCAACTCGTAAACCACTACGCTATGAGGGCATATTTAAATGTCCTAAGGAGCTCTGGTAGCGTAGTGGTTACGAATCGGGCTGCGAACCTTAAGGTCAGTGGTTCGAAACTACCAGCCGCTCCGCGGGAGAAAGATGAGGCTTTCTACTCCCGTAAGGATTTACACCCTCGGAAACCCTGTACAGGGTCGCTATGGGTTGGCTCCGACTCGAAGGCACTTAACAACAACAACAACAAGCATTTTTAGCGTACAATAGTAAAGTTTCCTTATTTGTGCGTTAAGAGGAAGAAATATTAATCTGAATTCACAGAAATATTTCCAACTGGGAGACTCGGCAGATACCTCTGTTCACACTGACCCCTAAGAATAACAATGGAGTCCCTGGCCAGCTGACCCTTCTCATGTTAAAACTGCCAAAGAAATCTGAATTTACAAGCTAACCTCTCCACTCTGATGTTAAAATCCCTCCCCCCATGCAATTTCCCTCAGCTTTATTATATATGATCAAGTGAGTTTGAATGAAACTGTCTCCAAGTCCTCATTTTTATTTCATACTGACAATATTATTTTTATCAAGCTCATATTTCAAGAAGGTTTATTCTACTCTGACTTTCCTGAACCAGGGGAAATTATCTTGTTCCTTCCCCTGGGTTTGAAAGAAAACCTTTCCATAACTAATGTTTATCAGCAGTGCAATTTCTTTTGCAAAAGATTGAAACCTCTTTGACATAAGAAAGAAAAGAATGTCAGGGCTGGAAAGATAGACAGATACTGAGAACAGCTTAAAGCTCTGTCTTCTGAACTCCTTCCTAAGCAGAGCAGCTCCGAGGCCAGTCAAGAATGGTTTCCCAAACCTTCAACAACCAGAATAGAATATAAAAAATGGAACCTAGTTTAGATTCTTGCTTAATCCTTTCAATTCTGAATCATGGGGAAACCAGCTCATTACCAGTGACCATCAAGAGGCTATTCCAACTCATGGTGATCCCATATGCGTCAGAGTCGAAGTGGGCTCCATAGGGTTTTCAATAGCTGATTTTTCAGAAGTAAATCACCAGGTAATTTAAAAGTGCCTTTGAGTGGACTCAAGCTTCCAGCTTTTTGGTTATCAGTGACTACAACACATTGGCCCCACTCAGTAGCCTGACCAGCCAAGTAGAGGTGCAGATGGTAGGAAAAAGGTAGCCACTTAGTGATTTGAGGCAGCCTTAGTCTTCTCTAAAAAGGGTATCTATAAAAGATCATTACTGAGGATCATTCCTATCCCTTTTGTACACAGGCTTAATAAGGATGGGCAACTTAGACATTGGCTACCTAAAGTGGGGGCTATAAAGGCTCTAAGTGACTGGCTTACAAGTTTTCAAGAGGGAGTTTAGTTTCAGAGTGTGTGGGGGAAGGTAGAATCCCCACTCAATAGTTTTCATCCTGTCTAGATAGGTCTGGTTAAAGGAGATGGGGCTAAGACTCTTATGATTCAGTAGTGAGTAATTGTTATCATGACTAACAGCGATTGTTGCAACTGTAAAGGTAGAAGTTTTATAGCAGAAAAAGGGGAGTGGTTGATCTTACAGTCCAGAAACGGAGGAACCTGGGACCATCAAGGGAGAAGAGTGGGAGCAGAGTGTGGGACCCTACCCAGAGAAGCGGCGATGCCAGAGATGGATACAGAGATGATGGTGTGGAGAGGTGAAGCAGCTGGGGACTCTAGAATCATGGCGGGAGAGGGGCTGTGTACTGGCGGCTGGGGGGCAGGCTTGCAGGGTGTGCCCTTTGGTTGTTTGAATGATTGTATATTCCTGAGTGTTTTG
>NW_006408578.1:1814452-1817759 GCF_000296735.1 Chrysochloris asiatica | reverse complement strand
GAAACATAATAGAATGAGTGTAAAACTGATGTTCTCCTATGTAACCTGTCACTCAATTCATAATTTAAAATTTTTTAAAAATAAATAAACACTTCTTGCCAAAAAAAAAAAAAAATCATTGCTGGTTTGTGGCTGTAGCCACACCTTTCTCTGCAAGACTGTACATACAGCCCAACAAGGGTGACTGGTGAGACAGTGGGACAGAAAAGAAGCAATCTCGAAGGGAACCCAGGAGTATGTCCTATCCGGAGCTGCTGCTGCAGAGTCTAGGATGAAAAGTCAAAGACTCTAGATCTTCATCTAGAAAATCCCACACACACACCCAAAAAACTCATACTAGCAACTCAGGAAAAGCAAAGTTATCACTATTACCATAGCAAAGACAGCTGCCATTTATCAAGAAACTGCTGAACAATATCTCATGAAAGTTTCATAAGAACACTTAAAGCATGCTGTTGGGATTACATTTCAGTCTGCCTGCCTCATGGCAACGCCACGCATACCAGAATGAAATGCTGCCTATGCCTGTACCACCCTGTGATTGGCTACAGACCGGGCAATTTTGATTCACTGAGTTTTTATTGGGTGATTTTTGGAAGTAGATATGCAAGCCTTTCTTCCTAGTTTGCCTGAGTCTGAAAACTCCACTAGATTCTGTTCAGCATCATAGAAATATGAAGCCTCCATGCATTGGCTGCACAAGGTGCATTGACTAGAAATTGAGCCCAGATTTCCCATATGAAGAGTGAACTCTTTTGGGGAAGCACCTCTAGTCCCACTGAAGATTGAAGAGATATTGTATTCCTTCTGCTGATGAAAAATCTGAGGCTTCAAGAGGTCAAATTGCTTGTCCAGCACCATGTCGATCATAAGTGGGATTTGTCCCAATTCAAAATCCATACTCTTGGCACAAGTTATGGAAACAAATAGCTGTGATAATGAGAGATGGTCTGATATTGGATAGGCAAGTTGCAACTAGAGTGGAATAGTGGTTGTCATTGATAATTCACCTCTGGCAACCGAACATCAGACACTATGGATAGTTCATTTTCCTGACCCATCCTTTAGATGGAGGAACTGAGAAGAGAATCACTTATATCAGAAAGTCTATGAATCCAGGACCTTCATTACATATGATCTTCAACGTGCACCCTTATGCCAACCTCCTTTGTAAAGGTACCATTTACTCTGAATTGAAGTCTTGAAAAGCAAGTTGAACTTAATTCACTCCAAGAAATCGTCACCACATATAATGAGGATTGTTGTTGTTAAGTGCCATCGAGTCAGTTCCGGCCCATAGCGACCCTGTACAGGGTTTCCAAGGGTGTAAATCTTTACGGGAGTAGAAAGCCTCATCTTTCTCCTGCAGAGCGGCTGGTAGTTTCGAACCACTGACCTTAAGGTTCGCAGCCTGATTCGTAACCACTATGCTACCAGAGCTCCTTATAATAAGGATAGGTTTTGTTATATAACTAGGGTGTGTTTTGTTTCGGTCCCACCAAACACTAATAGTTCCTTCCAGTTCCATCAATCGAATGTTGCTGTTTATAATGGTTAGAAAATAAACTATGGTTGATACTTTAATACACATAGCATTCTATTAGCAATGAAGTAGGTAACTAAGAATTTATCAGCAGTTGTGCTGCTGTATTATTCTGAATGGTATCCTCCGTGCCCCCAAAGCAATAATACTTTGATTGCAAACAATTTCCCTAACCAAATATACCCCTTCCCACAGAGAACTGCTACCATGGAAATATACACCATAGATTTACTTTTGTGACATTGCATATCAAATTTGACAACATCATTTTGACATTTGGTAAAAGTACATCGTTGTCTACATCCTCATAAGAGGACTTACCTAATAACATCTTTCTCAAATGTTCTTACACTTACATTATTTTATGCTGTCACCAGAAATGGAAGAAAAGTGTTGTCTTGTTTGGGCTCTGCTATATAATCTTGTAGATGCCTAAAGAAGAAGTTTTGGCACAATTAAAAAGGTACCTGAAAGTCAAGTTGTGATGAAAGATAAATTACAACTCCCTGGTGTGACATTGTAGGATAAGTACTGGACCACAAGTTCATTTGAACCACGAGATCGGTGGTTCAGACTCACCAGCTGCTCCTCAGAAACTCTACCCAAGGTTGCTATGAGTCGAAACTCTGAAGCAGCACTTAACCACAGCAAGCGTTGCTATGGTGTTGTAGTGAGTTTTATGTTGGGCTGTTAACTGTAAGGTCAGAGGCTTTCTGTCCCCATAAAAGAAACCCTATACAGAGTCTCGATGAGTCTGCACTGACTTGACAACACACACCTCCACCTCCACCACCACCACCAGTATGTTAGCAATAATGGATTCAGTACAAATGGCCAAGCCTCCCTGTACAGCATTCTCTCTCTTCACATGCTTGCTTCAGCATGCTCCCACATGCCAAACTCCTTTGGAACGAGTACTCTGAATTGGATTCATGAGAAACAAATTGGACTTATTTCATTCCAAGAAATTGGAACCACATACAATTTTAAAAATGCCAAATTATGCTTGGAACTAGGCTATACTTGGTTCCGATTTCTTGTGACAAAATAGTTCCAGATTACAACCCAAGTGTACAATGTGGAATAAATCCTTTCTCATTTTCAGATATTACAACCATCCCTAGCTCTGTGTTATTTACAAAAGAAGTCCTTAACTTTACTCAGGGCCCTCACGATTGGACTGGTCCCTAAAAGATAGAATTTTGTATAAAGGGTGTCTTAGACACCATCCAAAGGTATTTTATCAATTATGGGTTCCTAGCTGACACCAAAGCATGAACCCCAAGTAGTGCTTCATAGGAGCGCGCCAGTGAATTCCTTTAAAATAGCTACCAAACTCAACGTTAACAGCTTTCTATTGACAAAATGATCTGTGATTTTATTCTCTCCTCAAATGGAAATTGCCTCAAGGTTACTTATGTTGAAATATTATATGGGAAGACAGTAGGCACGGAGACCTGCTTTCTGGAAAGTAGTTGAAATATGCCTCCAAAAGCACATTGCCATCAATTATTTCTTAATACTGTATCTGATTGAAGGCATTAATATGGTCAATTTTTGTATCCTGACTCACTCACTAGAATTTCTTGTCATTAGTTTTGAGTTTCAATAAAAGGCCAATTAGAAGTGATATTCTCCCCGTCCCATTTATGTGTGCCCAAATATTGAGAAACTTCTTTGACTTCTTGTATTAGAGGCAAGGGAAGATCAAAAATTCAACAAATGTGGTGCCCAGGTGGACCCAGCACTTGAAGAGCTTAAATG
>NW_006408578.1:1805246-1813907 GCF_000296735.1 Chrysochloris asiatica | reverse complement strand
AAGTAGATTACCAGGGCTTTTTTTGGAGACACACAGGGGTGAACTTGAATCTTTTGGTTATCAGCTGAAAACGTTAACCGCTTGTACCACTCAGGAAGTTAGATGTCTCTAACAGTCCTGGTGTAGTCCTGCAGGATAAACACTGAATTGTTAACCTCAAGGTTGGCAGTTCAAATCCACCAATGCTCCCAGGGAACCCTATACAAGATCACTATGAGTTGGAATTGATTTTATGGCACTTAGCAATAAAAACAAGTCCCATAAACAATAAAACAGTGTTTAATTGACTGTATATAGGTGTTTGGTTGTGTGGATCATAACAAACTGCAGATAACATTTTTGAAGAACAGAAATTCCAGAAAACTTACTTTTGCTCATGAGGAATCTGTGCAGAGAACAGGAGGCAGATGTTAGGACAGAACAAGGAAACACTGAATGGTTTAAAGTTTAAAATCAGGAAAGGGGAGAATCAGGGTTGTGTCTTGTTACCGTACTTATTAAATCTCTATGTTCACAAATAATATGAAGAGCTGGACTATATAAAGAAGACTAAGAAAAAGACTCATTACCAACCTGTGCTATGCGGATGATACAACCTTGTTTACTGGACGTAAAGAGGACTTGAAGCATTTACTGTTGAAGAATTGGCTGTGGCCTTGGCAGACAGCAGTTTTCATGAAGCATGGGAAATGCAAACCGAATTTCAGAAGGTTGAGAACTGAAAAGCAGGTGAGGTCATGGAGCTGGTATAGGAAGACCATTCATTCTAAAAATCCAGCCATGAGACAGAAGAAGCAAAAGGCCTACATGGATGCAGCGTCTGGGAGGATTAGCCTTCTGAGTGGAGCTCCGTGACCACACAGAATGAATGCTTGTACTATGAAGTTAACAACTAGAATATCTGGCCTTGTCTTGACAACTTTTATGATGTATATACATTGTCTCCCTAGATAAACATAAAGTTCCATAAACAAGTGGACCATGTACTGTACCCACTGTCTTATGGAACATAAAGGCTTGAAAGTAAGAGAGATCATTAAAGACAGCTCCTCATTTTTTAGTTAAAGAGCCTAAAGCTCATGACTATGACCCATTTACCCTCTTGGCTTTAGGATCCCCGCTCCATGGGATCTTACATGGTGTTTACACTAAGGATACATTGTTGTTGTTAAGTGCCGTTGAGTAGATTCTGACCCGTAGCTACCCTGTATAGGGTTTCTGAGGAGCGACTGGTGAGCATGAGCCACCGGCCTTGTGGTTCAAACTGACTTTGCAGTCTAGTGCATTAACCCACAGCGCCACACCAGGACTCAATATTGAGGCATTAGTATTGTTGCTGTTGTTGTTGTTGTTGTTGTTAAGTGCCATCGAGTCGGGTCTGACCCATAGCGACCCTGTACAGGGTTTCCGAGGGTGTAAATCTTTACGGGAGTAGAAAGCCTCATCTTTCTCCCTCGGAGCGACTGGTAGTTTTGAACTGCTGACCTTAAGGTTCGCAGCCCGATTCGTAACCACTATGTTACCAGAGCTCCTTATTGTTGCTGTTAGGTGCTGTCAATTCAATTCCTACTCCTAGCAACGTTGTGGATAGCAGAATACAGCCCTGCCCAATTCTGCACTAGCCTCACAATCACTGCTATGTTTGAGTGCATTGTTCCAGCCATTGTCACCATCCACATGCTGTTTATCTGTTGAAGAACACTTAGGTTATTATGAATACTAATGATGCCCTGAACATTGATGTACAAGTGTCTGTCTGAGTTTCTGGAATTATTAGGAAACTATCAGTTGTTCCATGGGAGAAAGATGAGGCTTTCTGCGTCTGTAAAGATTTACAGCCTCGGAATCTCTGTACAGGGTCGCTATGAGTCGGAACCGACTCCACATAATCATCATCACCATGGTTGCTATTGTTTATGTTACGTGTCATCCAGTTGGTTCCAACTCAGCAACCCTGTATAGGGCCCTATGGTTAGGAATTGCTTCATTTCCAGGAGAAAAGTTGTCTTCCAACATATATTGTATATGTCCCCCAATCCCATAGATTTCCTGCATATGTCTCATAGCAATGTGGTCATCTGTATCTGGATAAAGTAAAAGTCAATATCTACTTTTACCCCAAAATTAGAATTGATTTCTTGATATAAAATTTTAGGGTAATGCCTTTTTTTTTTTCTTTTCAATTACTTTGCCTCTACTTTTCTCATATCTGCCCTATTTAATGTTAAATGGAAGCATTTATATTTTGCCATAGGGGCAACTATTTCTCATTTTTCTGGCCCATCAGTAGCAGATGTGTAGGAACGCTTCCAAAGAAGTACTTGCCTTAAGAAATAATATTAGTTTCAGAAATAGTATTCTCTGGGTTCATTTTGGAAGTCAAGTGATAAAATGGTCTTGGACAAAATCTTTTCCATCTTCTTCTTGTTTCTGCAGCTCTCTCCCCAACTTCTTTTAATTAAGTTAAACGTTAACCACCATCAAATGCCAGTAAATCAGTTCTGACCTATCAAAGTAGTACTGGACATCTTAGGGCTTTTCACAACCAATATTTTTGGAAATTGTTGCTGCTGTTAGGTGCCATAGAATTGGTTCTGACTCAATAGAACAAAATACTGGTCCTATGCCATTCTCATAAGGAGCTCTGGTAGCGTAGTGGTTATGAATCGGGCTGCGAACCGCAAGGTCAGCAGTTCGAAACTACCAGCTGCTCCGCGGGAGAAAGATGAGGCGTTCTGCTCCCGTGAAGATTTACAGCCTCGGAAACCTTGTGCAGGGTCGCTGTGAGTCGGAACCGACTCCACGGCACATAACAACAAGAACAACACGCCATTCTCACAATCATTGCTATGTTTGAGCCCATTGCTGGTGCCACTGTGCCAATCCATCTCATTAAAGGTCTTCCTCTTATTTGCTGACCTTCCATTTCATCAAGCATGATGCCCTTCTCTAGGGACTGGTCCCTCCTGATAATATGTTCGAAGTATGAGAGAGAAAGTCTGGCCATCCTGGCTTCTTAGGAACATTCTGGCTGTATTTCCTCCAGCACAGGCTTGTTTGTTCTTCTGGCAGTCCATGGTACTTTCAATATTCTCCTCCAACACCATAAATCAAATGCATCAACTCTTCTATGGTCTTGCTTATTCACTGTACAACTTTCACATGCATATGAGGCTATTGAAAATACCATGGCTTGGGTCAGGCACACCTTAGTTAGTCATCAAACTGACATCTTTGCTCTTGAAAACTTTAAAGAGGTCTTGTGCAGCCAATTTACCTAAAGCAATATGTTGTTTGATTTTTGGAAATAGATCACCAGAATTTTCTTGCAATGTGTCTTTGGGTAGAATCCAACCTTTTTGTTAGCATCCACTGTACATTAACAGTTTGCACCACCCAGGGACTCAGCCAAAAGGAGTCCTGGTGTGGCACTATAGGTTCATGCAAAGTCATTTGAACTGTAGTTCAAGCTCACTGGCTACTCCTCAGAAATCCTACACAGGGATGCTACGAGTTGGAACCGACTCAATAGCACTTAACAACAACAGCAATAACATCAGACAAAAGGAACCCTAGTAGAGTTTGTTGTTGTTGTTAAGTGCCATCGAGTCGATTCCGACCCATAGCGACCCTGTGTAGGGTTTTCAAGGAACAGCTGGTAAGCTTGAACTACTGACTTTGCCCTTCAAACAACATTGTAGTCTGATCCAATAGCCACACCAGGACTCTGGGTTACAAATTGGGCTACTAAAAGCAAGGTCAGAAGTTCTAATCTACCAGTCACTCCACAAGACAAAGATGAAGCTTTCTGCTCCCATAAAGATTTACAGCCTCAGAAGCCCTATCAAAGTTGATACGATTGAGAACCAAGTCCCTGGCACACTCCCACCACCACCAATATGGGTCTACTGCACAGTTAGTTGCCCTAGTCAGAAAAAGAGAAAATGGACAACTGTCCATGGGATAAATCAGCAAGATCGGCAGTTCAAGCTCACCAGCTGCTCCTCGGAAATCCTAGACATGGTTACTGAGGGTCAGAACTGAGTTGACAACACTTAATAACAACAAAGAAACTTATAGTTTCCCAAAAGTTATCTCTTCTTCAGTCATTTGGAAGGCACAGTAATTTTCCACTTATTCTCCACTGATGCAAAACAGATTTGTGTGAAGGCTAGAGGAAGTTCTCTTCTACACTGGCTTAGTTTTGGTTTTTGTCTTTTTTACTATTTTTTTTTTCCTAGTAGACCACTACAATTATTTGGCTATGCACTCCTATATGGGTCTTGGCTACTGCACTGTACTGCTCTTGCAAAAAATGTTCTTTTCTAGATGTGGTGGAAAAAAAAAAGCCTCTACAAGCTGAACTAATACCATCTGCCTCTCCAAAATGCCTTAATTGTATTGGCAAAAAGAGCAATTCTTATTTTTTAAAGCTGACTTTAACTGGATTGTAGGAGCCTTACCATTAAAAGGATAATGACAGTGTTACCCTCAAATAGATTTTCTTAAAATAATTGCTTTTGCCTACTGAGTGCTGGCGCTAGGGAGATTCTGAGAGGGTCAGCAGGTTCTTTGATTGTGCCCACCAAAAAATTGTCTCTTTCTGATCCACTGTCTTTTTTTCTTCATCCACATTCACCCCAGTTTTATTTAGCTATTGACAGCTGTTTTCATACCTGTATTACAGCCCAAACACTTTAAAAATAGTCAATGGATAGTTTTCCTGATTAGGCCAGCAATTGCTGATGATTTATTTTGTCTTGATGAAAACCTTTGTATTCTGGGAGTCAAACGGTCGTTGATTTTGAGACCCAGAAATTGGTGGCTAGGTTATGGAGTTGCAGGTCTGAATATTCTACTTCTGATGTTGGGGGATGAATCCCTGTGTAGTGCAAACAGTTAGCAGGCGAGGCTGTTAACCAAAAGTTGGAGGTTCGAGTCCATGAGGAAAGGTCTGCTGGTCTACTTCTGAAAAATCAGCCACTGAAAACTCTATGCAGCACAGTACTACTGTGACACACCTGGGGTCACAATGACTCTGAATTCACTCTATGATCTGCTGTGGTCTTAGAGGAACCTGAGAAGGGGTCCGCATAAGTACAGTTGTCCAAGCATTACTGTGCAGCAGGAGTGGAGTCAGGAGAGCCTGTTGCCTACCAGGGCTGTTATTCTGGAGCTAGGGGGGCCTGCTTAGGAGAGACTGGCCTAAGACTGTAGGCTTGAAGCCGTCGGGAACTGAAGTCTGTGTTGCTGAAAAAAGGAAGATTCTAGAGCCAAGGGAGGTTTCAAATGTTAAGGCAAGACCTCTGGCAGAGGGCTGAGGAGAGGCAAGGTAGACAGAGGTAAAGCTTAAAGAGGTGTCAGGAGACACATGTCTACAGAGCATCTTATAGACTAGCTTTGCCCTTATAAGGAATCTTGGTGGCACTGT
Source organism: Chrysochloris asiatica (assembly GCF_000296735.1). Lineage (NCBI taxonomy): Eukaryota > Metazoa > Chordata > Mammalia > Afrosoricida > Chrysochloridae > Chrysochloris > Chrysochloris asiatica. Next base: position 1,808,476 of record NW_006408578.1, on the reverse strand, counting down.
GGGTTAGGCTGCTAACAGCAAGGTCAGCAATTCAATCCCACCAGCCGCTCTGTGGGAGAAAGACAAGGCTGTCTGCTTCCATAAAGAATTACAGTCTTGGAAACCCTGTATAGGATCGTTATGCGTTGGAACCAACTCAATGACAGTGGGGTTTTGTGCTTATGCTTGGCAAGGAAGAAGCCATTTCAGGAGTCAATTAATGAGAGAGAGAGCGAGAGAGAGAGAGAATCTAACAACATAGTCATTGTTTTATTTGATGTCTAGTTCAAAGCATAACAACTCTCACCCTAATACAAAGTATACTTCATCTTTGCATGAACACAATTATTTCATAGTAATGTACATACAGATGGAGAGTGAAAGGCATTAGCTTAATTTTTCTTGAGGTTGGGCTTCAATTCAGCCAAAGTCATCAGATTGATGGACCATCTCCCCAAACCCATCTGGTGTTATTAAACGAATAGTTCCACATAATGTAATACGAAGTTCTCTCTCTCACTCTGTTTAGAATTATCTAAATACATGACCAAGCAGGTGAGCATTTGGCTTGTTCTAAGTGGTCCATAGAAGATGGAAGGCGGGAAATGGAACCACTTTTCCACAATGTTACCTTTTCAACCCCTTTGTTTACCATTTGTCAACCACTAATTTGTTACAAAGTAAATCCACCATGATTTATTGCTTAGAGAGATGATCCAAAGAGTTTGAGAGAATCACTAATAAATTGATGGTGAAGTGCTCTGTTAATAGAGTGTCTGTTGAAATGCTGAATGAAGAGCAGCGCTCCAAGGTCACTTACCAAAGAAGAGGCTGGAACTTTGGATATCTCCCTCCTCATTCAAGAGACACCTGGCACACAAAGCCTGAAGAGACTGTGTCTTCACACCCACTCAGAAACTCCTGGAATGGAGTCCTATTTCTCTGTAGTCTTTAGTCCTGGCGCAGTTAACAAACTAAACAAGAAAGAGGGTATTATTCTTACTCTGTGATGTGCCAATAAGCACTGAGAATCTTATTCAATGTAGGTTCTGATTAAGTATGTCTGGGGTGGGACCTGAGACTATATTTCTAATAGATTTCCAGGTAAAATTGATGTAGCTGTTCCAAAATGCTGTTCCAAACTAACACTTCTGGAGGAGGACAGATTCCTTTGGTCACTATGGTTTCAAGATGTGAACAAACAAACAAAGTCTTTGAAAGGAAAGAGTTGGGATTTTATAGTGTTGAACACAACAAATACAAAAGCATCCAGGTGGAAGTGGAAATGTCTGGAAAACAGCTGGGGATGTATGTGGGGGCTTCCTAAAGTTTTTGAGACAATTCTGTCACATTTCCATTCAATTTCTTCACCAAACTTTTGAAGACAGCGTATAAATATACAGAGAGTTGCTACTGAGTTGACTTCAGCTGAAGGCAACCTTGTGTTCAACAGAACAAACCACCACCCAGTCCTGTGTCATGTTCACAGCCACCAGCATGTTTGAGTGCATGATGGCCGCTTTAGTACCAATCCATCTCATCAAGCTTCCGCCTCATCTCAATCAGCCCTCTACTTCAACAAAAAAGATTGATCAAGACACTTGATAATGTGTCCAAAGCAAGTGAGTCAGACAATGTTCTATTGTATGCCTTCAAAACCAAAAGGTTTTCATTGGCTAATTTTCAGAGAGAGATCAACAGGCGTGTCTTCCTAGCCTGTCTTAGTCTGAACCATCAGCCATTGAAAACCTTAGGGAGCACACTTCTACTATGACCTGCATTTGTTCCCTTGAGTTGGAGTCAACTTGATGGCAACTGGTTTCTGGTTCTCAGGTAGATTGACTATGCACCATACCCAGAAAATAGTCACAGAAATAATAACTACCACTGATTGAGTTCACCTACATTTACTATCTAAGTTCAACCTCACAACATCTCTAAGCCTTGCAGCACTTGGTCCCTAGAAACCAGGTCTGCTTTAGAGGTTCAACTGACTCTCCTCCAGCCAACATCTCCCCATAGGGCAAGAAGACCAAAACGATAGGTCAAATATAGGATGCTCCTTTAAATTTAAATTTCAAATAAACAGCAACTGGTGGGTTTGACCTTGTGGTTGGCAGTCCAGTGCTAATCCTATAGCACCATACAATTCAAAATCTCAGTCGCTTAATACAACAGAAGTGTTTTTATTATTCAATATTACATGTCCTGTCTGAACAGAAATGAGAGAGGCTCTCTCCATACCTTCACTTAGGGATCCAACCTGATAAAAGACTCAAAATGTAATACACACTGTGAAACTCTCAATTACTGTATGTCTGAGTCCTCCAGGGCTTCAGTAACAAATTATCTCAAACATGGTGGTTTAAATAACAGAAATGTGTTCTCTCACAGTTCTGGCCATTACTGTCTAAAATCAAGGCACCAGCAGGATGAGGCTTTTCCTGAAGAATTTAGGAGAGACCTTCTCATAGCTTACAGCTTCTGGGGGTTCCAAGGGTTTCTTGGCTTGTGGCAGCAGTAACTCCAATCTTTGCTTCCGTCTTGATGTGCCCGTCCTCTTTCTGTGGCATTCCTGTTCTCTCTCTTATAAAGATGTGGCATCTTCTCTCTGTCTCTCCTCTTCCTTCTCTTATAAAGGCACAGTCATTGGATTTGGGGCTGCCCCATAAGTCCAGGATGATTTCATCTCAAGATCAGCAACAATTTATATCTGCAAAAACCCCATTTCCAAATACAATCCTGAGCAGATGTGAATTTGGAAGGGGTTAGGGGAGATACTATTAAATCCACTGAGGAGTCCTGGTATTGTGTGGGTTACATGTTGGACTGCTAATTGCAAAGTTGGTAGTTTAAACCCACCAGTCCCTCCTTAGAAGAAAGATGAGATTTTCTGCTCCTATAAAGATTTACAGCCTTGGAAAACATACGCAGGGTGACTGTGAGTTGGACATGATTCAACAGCACATAACAACAACATTCAATCCACAAAGGAGTCCTAGTGACACTGTGATTGGTCATAGGGCTTGTTGTTGTTGTTAAGTGCCATCAAGTTGGTTCCAAATCATAGCGACCCTGTATAGGGTTTCCAAGGAGTGACTGGTGAGCTTGAACCACCAACCTTTAGGTTCAAACTGACTTTGCAGTCCAGTGCATTAACCCACAGCACCACACCAGGACTCCTGAAATATTACTGATTTCCAACACATTAAGGATAGATGGAAGGCCTGTGTTTAGGATCTTTTTTTTTT
>NW_006408578.1:1761287-1805146 GCF_000296735.1 Chrysochloris asiatica | reverse complement strand
GCCATCAAGTTGGTTCCAAATCATAGCGACCCTGTATAGGGTTTCCAAGGAGTGACTGGTGAGCTTGAACCACCAACCTTTAGGTTCAAACTGAATTTGCAATCCAGTGCATTAACCCACAGCACCACACCAGGACTCCTAAAATATTACTGATTTCCAACACATTAAGGATAGATGGAAGGCCTGTGTTTAGGATCTTTTTTTTTTTCCCACTCTTTAACATACCCAACTATCCAAAAGTCTCCAATGATGTCAGGGAAAATTAATGAGTAGAATATCACCATTTCAGCATCGTTAACAAACTGCTGCTATGACAGGGATGGGGAAGGAAAAGAAAGATCATGAAACAGATGTTTTAATTAATGGAGTCTTGACATGTCACTTCTTTTAGCATAAATGCTGGAGTCTTGACATGTCACTTCTTTTAGCATAAATGCTAGTAACAAGTAAGAATGACCGCTTGGCAGGTAACTGATCCAATGTTACATTCACAGTGTAACCACAATACTTGCTTCATCCATGTGGTTCTCCGCTTGAAGGACTGTGGGGGGAAAAATGCTTTGGTGTCAGGAAAAAACACCCTCAGAGCCTCATAATATACCATCTCCACAGGCCCGGGGACCGGGGCCTGAGAGGGACCTGATGTGAAGCATGAAATCGGAAGGCATTTTGCTTGCAAAGCACTCTAGCCAGGGAAGGCTTAGTTCCATCTTGTGCCTAGGTTTAAGTTTCAGACACCAATTTTGCTTGAGTACCTCATCTCCTTCTGATGGCTAAACTGCCAGTCAGGAGCAGAGGTATTTGAAGTGGGTTTTAAATACACTCTTCCCCAATATATGAAGAAAAACGTGGCATCAGGTTTGGAGGAACACTCATTAACAAACTATGATATTCAGATGATACAACTTTGCTTGCTGAAAGTGAAGAGGACTTAAAACATTTAATGATGAAGATCAAAGAACACAGCCTTCAGTATGGATTGCATCTCAATGTACAAAATCCTCACCACTAGACCAATAAACAACATTCTTATCAATGGAGAAAAGATTGAAGTTGTCAAGGACTTCATTCTTCTTGGATCAACTATCAACACTCATGGAAGCAGCAGTCAAGAAATCAGACGACGTATTGCATTAGGCAAATCTGCTGCACAGGAACTTTTTAAAGTGTTGAAGAGCAAAGATGTCAGCTTGAGGACTAAAGTGCACCTGACCCAAGCCATGGTATTTTCAATAGCCTCATATGCATGCCAAAGCAGGACAGTGAATAAGGAAAACCATAGAAGAATTGATGCCTTTGAGTTATGGTGTTGGAGAAGAATATTGAAAGTGTCGTGGGCTAACAAAAGAACCAATAGATCCATTTTGGAAGAAGTACAGGCAGAGTGCTCCTTGAAGGCCAAGATGGCCAAACTTCATCTCTCATATTTCAGACATATTGTCAGGAGGGACCAGTCACTGCAGAAGGATATCATGTTTGGTAAGGTGGAGGGTCAGAGAAAAAGAGGAAGACCCTCAACGAGATGGATTAGCCAAGTGGCAGCATCAATGGGCTCAAGTGTAACAATGATTGTGAGGTTGGCCCAGGACCGGGCAGTGTTTCATTCTGTTGTGCATAGGATCGCAATGAAGTGGTACCAACTCAATGGCAGCTGACAACAACAACAAAGTCAGTTCAGGAAGAACAGAAAGAAATGCCCTCACCCTCACAGGAGCTTTCCTGGGCACGCCCCTTAATGGATGGTTATGGTGTCATCCTGGGAGAGTCTCAGGGACAGTCTAAGTTTTTCTAATTACAACAGTCCCTTCCCTGATTCCTTACAGCCTTGGAAACCCTGTACAGGGTCGCTATGGGTCGGAATCGACTTATAACAACACTTAACAACAACAACTCTTCCCTGGAGAATCCTGAGCTCTTTGGTTTAAACCACGACAAAATAGCCATTTTGTCCCTTTTAAAATGTTCTTTGAATTTAAAGAACAAAAAGAAGTCTGGAGGGGCAAGATCAGAACTATAGAGTGGAAGGGGTAAGATTCCCAAACAAAGTTCTCATAGCAAAACCCTGGTTACTCTGGAACAATGAGCAGTTGTGTTGTGGTGATGGAAAAGATTCCTCAGCGCATCTTTCCTGACCTTTTTCTCACCAGTGCAGTGTTCAGTTTTCTTAAAATTTCTTCCTAAGAAGCCCGTGCTCATCTTGTTATCTTTGAGAAATTCTATCAAGATTAGTCCTTTGGAGAAACAGTCACCATAACTTTCTGAGTTGACCTTTCTGACTTACGTATAACTGACCCAGCAGATTCCCCAGGAATGGAAATTCTATGGTCTTCTCCCGCCAGTTTCTAGACTTCAGCCAGTTTCTGCATTCTCAAGGTGGACAGTCTTCCTTCTCTTGGCTCATCTTTTAGTTGATGCTTGATCCATCTCAAAATGGTTGCTCTCAGTGGCGCAGGCAGCATTCTCATAAACATGATGCAAAGTGTCAGTGATTTGGAGAAAATATCCCCTTAAGTTTAGTTTAAAAATTGATATTAGCCTTGATCTCATTGCGCAAAAAGTTATCTTTTTAATTAAAGCTTCCTAAGGGTCGGTGGTTCAAACTCACCAGCTGCTCCTCGGAAACCCCATACAGGGTTGCTTCACTATGAGTGGTAACCGACTCATGGGCACTTAACAACCGCAGCAAACAGGAGACTCTGGAGTTCTGGTAAGGCACTGTAAGAAAAGCACTGAACTGCAAGGTCGGTTTGAATCACAAGGTTGGTAGTTCAAATCCACCAGCTGCTTCTCAGAAACCCTATATGGGGTTACTATGAGTCATAAGCAACTCGATGGCACTTAACAAGAAGAAGAAGACTAAAGCGCCCTGGTAGCATAGTGGGTTATGTATTGAGCTGCTGTCGACAAAGTTGGTAGTTTGAACCCACTAGATGCTCCAGTTGTTCCGCGGGAGAAAGATAAGGCTTTCTGGTCCCATAAAGATTTACAGCTATGGAAAGCCTATATAGGGTCTTTATGAGTCAGAACTGACTCCACGGCAGACCACCACCACCAAGGAGAATAAGACAAGCATATTATTGAGAGACCCTGTCTGCAGTCATCCATCCACTCACCACAGAAACATATTTAACACGTTTTTGTTTGGAAGAAAACGGTGCATCTATGAACTGGAACCCCAGCGGTGATATTCTTCCTGACTTGCCCTAGTTCAAAATGAGCTGGGAGCAACTTGTAGCGTCAAAACATAAGGAAATGCTCATAAAACAATCAAACAAAAAGTTACAGTGATGGGGCTAATTCAAAGCGACATAGGAGCCAACTGAAAGAACTTCCAACAACCAAACCTGAAACAATCTAAGAGGAAATGATAATAACACTTGGTGTGAAGTGCAGTTGTCAAGTCAGCTTGGACCACTATAGGGTTTCCGAGGAGTGACTGGTGAGCTTGAACTGCCAACCTTATGGTTAACAGTTCAGTGCTGATCCTACAATGCCACAACAGGACTCCATTTGTTGTTGTTGAGTGCCATCAAGTTGGTTCTGACCCATACCGACCCTGTGTAAGGTTTCCAAGGTGCGACTGGTGAGTTTGAACCGCTGACCTTGTGGTTCAATCTGACCTTGCAGCCCAGCGTATTAACCCACAGCGCCACACCAGGGCAGATTATAGTCTAAAGTGTAAAATAAATACATGAATTCATTCTGATGTAAATAAATAATGACTGAAGAAGAAAATGAATGGGGAGGAGAGAGAAATTCCTCTTGGAAGAATTCCCAATGATTTCTATAGATACCACTCCCAAAAAGAGGTAGAATATGATTCCCTACTCTTTAATGAACTGTGCAGAGTTACTTCTCCCTAAATGAGATGGACTGGAAAGGGGGTAAAACGTAATTTCACATCAAAAAAATTCTGACAAACACTACTGCAGGTAGGCCATTCAAGGTTAACATTTACAGTCGTAAGTGCTGTCAAGTTTGGAATCTGAAGGCTTTCTGCCTGCAAACAACTCCAGCCACTCACAGCTTCATTCCATTAAATGATCAGATGCCAATTTTTCTTGAATACCTCATGCACCTCTGGGAACTGAACTGCCGGAGTTAAAAGCAGAGCATATTTAAAAGTGGGTTTAGGGCCACCCACCCCCACCCCCACCCCGTCCCCCAGCCAGTTCTTGTAGGAACTTTCCCAAGCACAGGTGAGATGCTAACTGTCAGAGTCCTGGTGTGGCGCTGTGGGTTAATGCGCTGGACTGCAAAGTCGGTTTGAACCACAAGGTCAGTGGTTCAAGCTCACCAGCCTCTCCTCAGAAACCCTATAGAGAGTCACTATTGGTTGGAACTAACAATGGTGGCCTGGTTGTGATGCCATACTCAGAGTCTCAGAGACAAGTCTGTAAGCGTTTCTGTCTGCTTCCTTAGGCCGGAGAGCAGACTGACACACTGCTGTTGTCAGTGTGTTTATGGGAGGAGACGCCTTTGCTTTCTGTGCCCTGTGAAAGGTCCCTGCAGAGAGGTAGAACTTTGGAATCCATCATGCCGACATATTGATGATCTCCCTCACTCTGGTGATCTGTGTATATTTTGTCTTCTTTTTAATCTTGTTTAAGATTTATTCAAGCATCTCTGGAGTCCTGGTGTGACTCTGTAAGGTAAGCAGCGGACTGCAAGTTCAGTTTGAACTGCAAGGTGGACGGTTCAAACTCACCAGCTGCTCCTTGGAAACCCTATACAGGGTCACTATGAGTCGGAACCTACTTAACAACACTTAACAACAGACAATATGATATCAATATATGTGAAGATCGGTCTCTTTTCGCCCCTAGGACAGGCCTTGCTGGGTGACACCTGGGTACAGTGGGCAGTTTTACTATTGCTGAGATTGTGCAAAATCATACTGTTATGACACATACATAAACACAATCCCACGTTAAAAATGATGGACAACCCTTTTTGAAGTGTAGGCTGTAAGTATGAGATTTCATCATACCCTTTGGCTCTGTGATTTATGCGTATCGTAAGTCACATTGAGTTTTTAGTCTAGTAGGTACTGTTACAGAGCTAAGAGACCAGAGCAACTGGCATCTAAGGAAGAGATAAAAACAAGACTGTGTATAAAGATATTTGAGAGTAAGCAGCTTACCAGGAGCTGGAGGAAATGATCCTAGTCACAACATTCCTTTTTTTTTTTTTAACTTTTTATTGTGAATTGGGTGATAGTGTACATGGGAGAACATCAGCTTTACATTTGGTTTCATTGCAATGATTCCGATCCCCTCCATGCATCATCATTCAACATTCAGCAGCATTTGCTTCCATTCCCTCTGGGTTTTTTGTTTTTTTGTTTTGGAAGTACACCGAAGCACTCAGGAATATATATAACCATTCAAACAACCAAAGGGTACACCCTGTTAGCCTGCTACCCGGCCATCAGCACACAGTCCCTCTCCCTCCCTGAGTCTGGAGTCCCCAGCCACTCCACCTCTCCACGTCATTGTCTCTGCCTCCATCTCTAGCATCACTGCTTCTCTGGATAGGGTCCCACACTCTGCTCTTCTCCCTTGATGGTCCCAGGGTCCTCTACTCCTGGACTACAAGATCAACCACTCCCCTTCTTTTGTTACAAAATGTCTACCTTTACATTTGTAACACTCACAGTCAGTCCTGATAGCAATTATCACTATTGAACCACAAGAGTCTTAGCCCCCTCTCCTTTCACCAGCCCAGTCCAGACAGACAACATTCCTTTTTCATGGGGATGAGGAGTGGAGGATCTGATTGGACTTCCTTCACCATTTTCCCGTGCGCACTCAACAACCATCTTCACCTCCTTCTTTGATGGAGACACAGAACAACAACAACAACAACATGGGAGCCCCTGTGTGTCACAGCAATACTGTGCTCCACACGGTTTTCAAGGCTGTGACTTTGGGGGAATAGATTGACAGACTTTTCTTCTAAGACACCTCTGGGTGGATTTGTCCCACCAACTTTCTGGTTAACAGCTAAGTACTTAACCATTTGCATCACCCAATCAACATTTGTATCACCTCAACAATGAAGTCCTGGTGTGGCGCTGTGGGTTAATGTACTGGACTGTAAGGTCAATTTGAACTGCAAGGTCAGTGATTCAAGCTCACCAGCCACTCCTTGGAAACCCTATGCAGGTTTACTATGGGTCAGAACTGACTAGATGGCACTTAACAACAACAACACCAGCATTACTGGGTTTGTCTGCCATGCATTTGTACTCTCCCAAGGCAGGGTAAAAAGTGATGAGAGGAGAGACAGACTTAATATTGCAACTGCCCTCCTGGTACCATAATGGTTTGGGAAAATCATGGAGAAGAAATAGCCAGTTCACTAAATAAGTTAATCACTTATTAACTTAGTCTAGTTCAGTTTTTGCTCCCGGGTGCCTTGGCCTTTCCCCAGACTCTTACTGGCCCTGCAGCAGCCTTACAACCTGGCTGCAGCAACCTTTGGGTCCTCCACTACAGCAACCCCTCTACAACCCTCTTCTTTAGGAAAAGTTTGTCCTTCACCATAGTTACCGTCCTCAGCAAGCTCCCCAAGTCATCTTCTCAGCTGCCAATCACCTATCCCAGGAAACATGTGGAAACATCTGAGTTCCCTACCGCAGGCAGCAGCACGGAGCCAGAAGCATGAAACCATCCCCCCTCTCTTCTCTGTGGAACTAAGGCCCCGTGAAAGGCCGTCTGACTGAGGGGCTGGAGATGAGTCTTTGTGTGCTAGCTTGCCCCTCAGCTTATCTGGAATGTGTTCATTCCTGTCTCCTGCTCACCTCACACACCCGACACCAAGAACTGGAAGCCTGAGGAAATAACTACTGGTACCCTCTCCCTCCACTCTTCTTCCCTGAATTTCAGCTGTCATTGATACTATTAACAGCTAAGATTGTTTCATGTGGTACTGTAGGATAAACACTGAACGGCTAACCATGAGGTTGGCAGTTCAAACCCATCAGCTGCGCCTCAGAAATTCTATGCAGGGTCTCTATGAGTCAGGCACTTACCAACAACAGAATTGTTTGAGGACACCCTGGTGATGATGTGGTTAAAGTGCTCAGCTGGTGGGAGGCTCACACCCACTCTGCAGGACAAAGCTACAGCAATCTGCTTTTGTAAAGATGTACAGACTTGAAAACCCTGTGAGGTTGTTTTATTTCTGCAGGGTTGCTGTGAGCCAGAACCAACTAAATGACAACAGGATTTGTTTTGTTTTGATTTGTTGAATGCTTGCAATAGGCTAGATAATGTTATACGTTCTCTACAGGTATAGTAAGGGCTAACAATTATAAAAAATAAAAAAAAAATTTAAAGCCTCTTTTCAATTCCTTCGAATGCCTGTCCACCCCATTTCCATTAATAGGACTTTAAATCGGTTCACACTGCATTTCCCCATATCCTCAGCTCATAAACCTTAATTCACAGGTAGGGGAAATACTTGAAGCCTGAGAGACAAGTAATGGAGAAAGTCCTAGCAGGGAGAAAAGCATAGCAGATTGAGCTTTAAGTTGGGAGATGAAAATGGAGGTATGGCCACTCACTTAAGACAGGGTTACATTCCTACAACTTCCTTTTAGATGGGTTCTGATATAAGATGAATACTTCATTTTTTGCCTGTTTTCTATAGTTTTCATTACTAATGTCTTTAATTATCAGTATCCTTACAAATCCAAATTTTATTTGTCTTTAGGGATTGGGAGGATTACAGATAAACTTGTTGTTAGGTGCCACCGAGTAGGTACCAACTCATAGCAACCTTGTGCACAACAGAACAAAATACTGTCCTGTCCTGTGCCAGTCTCATAAGCATTGCCACACATGAGCCCATTGCTGCTGCCACTGTGCCAATCCATCTCATTGGGAGGGTCTTGCTTTTTTTCACTGACCTTCCATTTCACCAAGCATGATGTTCTTCTCCAGGGACTGGTCCCTCCTGATAATATGTCTGAAGTATGAGAGACAAAGTCTCCCCATTCTGGCTTCCAAAGAGCATTCTGGCTGCACTTCTTTTGGCAGTCCATGATATTTTTAATATTTTCCTCCAACACCATGATTCAAATGCACTAATTCTTCTATGGTCTTCTTAAATCACTGTCCAACTTTCACAAGCATATGAGGATACTGAAAATACCATGGCTTGGGTTAAGTGCACCTTAGTCCTCAAACTGACATCTTTGCTCGTGAACATTTTAAAGAGGTCTCGTGCAGCAGATTTGCCTAATGCAATACGTCATCTGATTTCTTGACTGCTGCTTCCATGAGTGTTGATAAACTTATATATTACTAATGATAAGATATATAAACAGAGAAAAAGAGGGCAGTCATAAGTATAGCTTGAATAAGTCCTAAGTCAAGGAGTACCAGTACAACTGTCTGCAGAAAGTGAGGAGGGATAAGTTAAAGGTATCATATGTTTAACAGTTCAGCTATCTCTTACGCATATATTACCTTCTTATGTATATATTACCTTTCTATGCATACATTAGAAACTAGAATAAGCACTTGAATGCTTTTGACTAAGCTTCTCTGTTAACTTGGGGTTTTTGGATTTATTTTTTGCCTTGAATGGGACTCCAAGTTAAGCAGACAAGACCACACAGAAACCCAGCTTTCTACAGGCTGCACTTGGGTCTTCCTTTTATCCTCAGAGCAATCGCATGAATTGTGTACTCTTACCACCTCTCATCTGAAGAGAAAACTGAAGCTTAAAGTGGTAACTCACCCATGGTCACCAAGTTGTAGAATTTAAATACAAATCTAAAGAGTTTGACTCTAGCGCCAGCACATTGGTTCCCAGGCACTAATCCCTTTACCACCTGCATTAAGTCATGCTTCCTGTGAGGAAACAAAAGTCAGATTCCCTCCAAATACAAAAATCGGATTCATTACAATTGAAAACAAAAGTCTAAATATGTGTGCGCACCATTGAATGTAATTAAACATTCACATTGATTAAACCTCAGAAGGTACAAATATTATATAGCAAAATCTCCCTCCTAACCTTGTTCCTCCAGCCATCTGGTTTCCTTTCCCAGAGGCAAACAATACTATCAGCTTCTTTTGTGTAGTTTCAGATATATGAATTACAAACAAATATAATTTATTGCTCTTTTTTTTTTTTTTTTTTAATGACAACACAACTTAGTCCATGTTGTAGACCTTAATTATTTCCATTTCTCTTGGGAATATCTTGGCATCATTCCGTTTGATATGTAAGGAACAAGCATCCTTAGACTCTTCCGAATGCTCTTAACTCCAATTACTGTCTTCGTAAAATTTATGTAGGTTGAGTTGAATAAAATAATGTTAAAGTTCATCTCAAATAATAGATATCTTAGAATAAACCAATACACATTTGGAAAAAGGAAAGGTAATGTAGAGAGATTTGCCCCACCTGATTTTGCCTCACCAGATACTAAAACATACCTTTCAGAATGAATAATCAAACTCTGGTAAATGATTCAAAAACCTGGCAGAAAATTTCGATAGCAGAATACTGTAGATAATTCAGAAACAGACTAGTGCAAACAGTGTTTAGTAGATGATACAAGGGGCATCTTTGGGAAAGAAAGTTTTGTTCAATGTGTGATGTTTATATAATTCTTTTTTTCCTTTTTTTTTTTTTAAAAGCATATTTCTGTTCTCCTTTCAGTTTGTCTGAACAGGTAAATCAGGTCCAAGTGTCTGTACCTGCTGTCTTTGTTTCTTTGCACGTGTTTATGCCTCCTTGCTGACCAGGCCTCGTTCTTCCTTTCAACTAGAAATAATCCATTAGCTTGTTGGTAAGTGCCTTCGAGTCAGTTCCAACTCACAGTGACCCTATATAGGGTTTCCAAGGAGCAGCTGGTGGGTTTGAACTGCTGACCTTGTGGTGTGCAGTCCAGTGCTGATCTTACACACCAGGCTGTACCCTCCTTTATTTTATAAGTTCCCTACTATTGGATAATTCAATTATTTCTAAATTTGTGCTATTGTAAATGATGTGGCAGTGGGTACCCTTATATTTAATGTCATTTTGCATATATAAGTGTACCTACAGTATAAATTCCTAGATGCCAAATTTCTGGGTTAAAGGGAATGTGCTTTTGTATTTTTAAAAGATACTTCCAAATTGCCCTAGATTTAGGATTCTGGAGTATTTTTAACAAAGTGTATACCTACCAGCAATAAAGGGGATTGTTTTCCCACACCTTCTCTGATACAGTGGATTATTAAACTTTTTGGTCTTTGCCCATCTGATAGATGAAAATGGAAAATCCATTTCTCCTTTTGCCTCAGGGTATATGAGTTTAAACTGTAACTTGCTGCCTGCAAACCTCTTTACTCATTCATTTAAATAGTTTTAAAGCTTTTGCCGCATATAAAACTCTGAGCTAGCCACCCCTCTGTCCTATAAAGCAAAAACACTTCTCTGAAATTACATGTGACTTAAAATTTATCCAGATGACTGGGGTTTGTATAACTCCTCACATCTTCATTGCAGAATAATAAAATATGAATTATTTCGGGATTTTAGAGGAACAAATATATAATATTCCTGCTCCAATTCTATCTCATACCCCAACCCCACCTAACTTCTGCTTGGGACCAAATAAGAGACAATCATAGGAGGCAGACAGATGGGGAGCAAAATCTCTGCTCTATTTCTAAGAATGTCGATTGGAGTTTGAGGCTTAGACTTGGAAGCAGATGGGTATTTTCCCAATGTGAAAAGGAAAAACCAATCATCAAACCCACATACCTAGTGACAGGCAGGACTGGGCAAAGGCCGTCCTCCTCAGAACCGTGAGCATATATCACAGGACATAAAGAGAGGGTCAGAGCAGTGGTGGGTCAGTGGGGGTCCTGGTGTGGTACTGTAGGGTAAGCACTGGACCACAAGGTCGGTTTGAACAGCAAGGTCTGCAGTTCAAACTCACTCCTCACTCCTTGGAAACCCTATACAGGGTGGCTATGAGTCAGAACCAACTCCTCCGCACTTAACAGCAGCAAATGTGAAAGACTTCGTCCTATTTCTGGCCAACACACCCCATACTCAGCTACCACCCATCTGTCAGTGGAGGCTTGTGTATTGTTATGGTGCTGGACAAATTGAAGTGGAGCTTGCAGATTAAGACGACTAGAAAGTCAGGCTTAGCAATATCCATCAGCCAAAGGAAACCCTATGGATCTCAGTTGATACGATGTAGTTCACAGAGATTATGGTCCACATCCAATCTTGGTGAGTAGTGTCTAGATTTAATCTGTGAGTGAGTATCAGGTACAGCTGTTGTCCTCTATTCATTCAGAACAAAAGAGAAAGAAGGAAACCAAGGACTCAAGTCGACAGGACTAACAGTCTAAACACACCATAGTCTCATCTACCCTGAGACCAGAAGAGCGAGATGGTGCCCAGTTACCATGACTAACTCTTCTGATCAGAGACGGATACTGGCAATAGCTGAAAACTGACAAAATGGGAGAAAACAGAACCTCAAATTCTTTCTTAAAAATCCAGACTTACTTGACCAATTGACACTGGAAGACTCCCCAAAACTATTGCCCTGGAATACTCTCTAAACCTTGTACTGAAGCAAACCCCTGAAGTAGCTAAAGTAACAGATTGGCTCACAAATACTGTCAGTATCGTATCCCTTTAAAAACCCCTCCCAAATGAGACTGAACCACCGATAATTGCTTTAAAACAAAGACAATATGGTAAGGAGACAGGGAAACTGCTGTTGTTCAATGCCGTCAAGTCTGTTCCAACCTTACGCACAGCAGAACAAAACACTGCCTGGTCCTGCACCATCCTCACAATTCTCATTATGTTTGAGCCCACTGTTGTAGCCATAGTGTTAATAGGGAAACTAGATTAATGAAAACAGAACAACCAGAACAGCAATGATGAGAATGTTCACACATTGTGAAGAATGTAACCAATGTCACTGGACAACTGGTATAAAAAAATGTTGAATGAGAAACTGCTGTGTAAAGGTTCACTGAAAACACAATAAAATATTCAAAGCATTTTAAACCTGTGAATCACAATGTCCAATCCTATTATGCATAGGGTCACCATTAGTTGATGGGGGGTGGGGGTGGGGGTCTGAGGACAACTTGCAACAGGAGGAGAATGTTTCCTGAGGATAGCCTCACCTGAGTGAGCCTACAAGAGGGTTGAGCCCTGTGTTGGGTCCAAGCAGAGCAACCCAGGGAGAGGGCTTCATCCAAAAGGCCACAATTGCCCCTTCCTTTACTTTTTTCTTTCCTGAGGGAAGGAAGCTCTTCTCCCTCTATAGAAAGGGAGTGGATAATAAGAACATTCTAATGATTTTCTAACTCTGCGGCTGAGTACTCGTAGTCACACTGACCCTGTAGACCTAGTACAACTGGCCCATCAGGTTTCCAACGCTGAAATCTTTATGGAAACAGATGCCGCTTCTTCTGCCCCCGGAGGATGGTGGATTCAAACTGCTGACCTTTGGGGTAGCAGTCAAACATTTCACCACTGTGGAGTTAAGGTTAACATCATGGCAATGGGTTTTAGGTGGGGTTGGGTTGAGGGATAAAGTTATAGAGAAAACGGAATCCTTCTGGGGAATTTTTTAACATAAGCAACAAATACTGGCGGAGAATTTGCCAGAGTCTAGGAAATGAATAAAACTCAGATCCTGTCTTCTACAGAATCCATTGGAGCCCCAGTGCTTATTAATTCAGCTGCTGACCCAAATGTTGGTGGTTCAAACCCACCCCGCAACTCCACAGGAGAAAGACCTAGTGATCTGTTTCCATAAAGATTAGAGCCTAGAAAACATTATGGGCTAATTGTACTGTGGCACATGGGTCACTATGAGTCAAACTTGACTTGGTGGCACCTAGCAACAACAACATAGAAGTCATATCCTGAAAGAAAGATAACCACATAAACAAATATGCAAACTCTAGTTGAAGCATGTAAAACAGAACAGTGAAGGGAATGAGTTACATCTATAAACTAGGCACCAGATGTCTCTTCCTCAGTCAGCTGATCATAAGGAACTTTCCATCAGGCCATTGGTGTAGACTAGGAGAGGGAAAGGAATGTGACAGAAGGAAGACCTTGGGCATTTGGGTCACTCCCTCATGTAACTTTCTTGTTTCTTCAGGTTCTGCTCAAGCCCAAACTCGTATATACCACTTCTATTTAATGATAAAGCATTGCTGTGCACGTCCAACATTTTGACTTTGTGGGTCAGACAACACCCAGTTCATGATGGGCAGATCACATGGGGACTTGGCAACCCATGGTTTAGCGTTCAGTCTCTACTAAGGCCTAGCATTTGAGCTTAAAGGGTGGGTCACTGTCTCCTGGATCTCAAGAGTGGGGCCACAGTTTCCTGGGTTTCAAAGAGTTGAAGCTTTGCCAGCTCAGGTCTGGAATGTAGAGATGCTGTTACACTGTGTCAGGGTGGTAAGGCCCCCACCCAAAGTTAAGATAGCAGGGCTGACATGCCCAAGGGGCAGAACAATGGGCCTGAAGGTTGGGGTCACCATACAGATAGACTAGGAGACACTGGGCAAGATAGATACCAAAACATGGGAAATCAGGAGGCAGAAGCTGAAGTCACAAGAATACTCCACTAATTATCTAAGTCTGCTACTGCATACTCATACTCATAGTGATCCTGTAGACCAAGTACAACTGCCCTATCAGGTTTCCAACACTAAAATCTTTATGGAAACAGACTGCCACATCTTCCACCCATGGAAGGCTGGTGGATTCAAACTGTCGACCTTTTAGTTAGCAATTGAGCCTTTAACCACTGTGAAGTTGGAGCTGACTTAAAGGCAATGGGTTGGAGCTGACTTAAAGGCAATGGGTTGGACTTGACTTAAAGGCAATGGGTTGGACTTGACTTAAAGGCAATGGGTTGGAGCTGACTCAAACAAACGCAATCCCCTAGATCCAGCACTCCTAACTGTGAGAGAATAAATCCCTGTTTGTTAAAGCCACCCACTGTGGTATTTCTGTTACAGCAACACTAGAGAACTAAGGCAGTGGTGATGGCTGCACAGAATGAGAATGGTGAATATAACTAATGTCACTGAAGTGAACATTGAAATATGGTTTAAAATGGTAAATTTTTGTTATATACATTTAGCCACAACATATGTTGTTGTTGTTAAGTGCCATTGAGTCAGTCTGACTTATGGCGACCCTGTATGGGGTTTCCAAGGAGCAGCTGGTGGGTTTGAACTGCTAACCTTGTGATTCACAGCCCAGTGCTCATCTTACAGTGCCACAGCAAGACTAAGGAATGGAAAAGGCCTAGCAGAGAAGGTACTGTGATCTGTAGCAGGAATATAGGTTTTGTGGGTCAGGCAAGAGGGGAAGCCCATGGCAGAAAAACAGCAGATAACAGAGTAGATAGTGGAGCCTGGATGTGTTTGGGGTACTGAAAATAGTTCTGTGTGACTGGAGCAAAGAGTGGGGAAGGGATAGAGGTGATGTGAGATGAGACTGGAAAGGTACTCAGGGCCAGATTGAGAAGCCTTTGTAAGTGACACTGGGGAATTTGTGGTCCATCCTTCAGCCAGCAAAGTCTCTAATGCCTTAAGTAGAATTGACAAGACTTGATTTGTTTCAGGAAGATCTGGCAGCTAATAGAAAGGATTCATTGGATAGTGAGAAAAGTTGAAGACAGGGAGACCAGTTAAGAATTAACGAAACTCCTGGTCCAGAACAAAAAGGTTAAGGAACAAAATTAGCAGGAGGGTAACAAAGAAACGTAAACAGAGCTCACAGACATCTCACAGATAGACTGGTCAAGACACAGGTTTGACGAGGATGTGGAGAAGAGGACAGGACAAATGGGGGCCCTGTTTGTGTGATGGGACCTGGTTCAGACTGGCAGCAGGAGAGGAGCAGGGGTCAGGGAGAGAGGAATGAGTTTAATTTAGGACATCTTGTGTTAGAATAGTCTGAAATATACCTGGTAGGATATGTTGTTGTTATTTCTAAGTGTCATGATGGGTTTGAACTGCCAACCTTATGGTTAGTAGTACAGTATTTATCCTACAGATCCATACCAGGACTCCTAGTAGAATGCATACAACCAAAAACAAAAACCATACCCAATCCACAGACCCAATTCACTGTGATCAAATTGATCCTGACTCATGGTAAATCTATGGAACAGAGTAGAATTGCCCCATAGGATTTCCAAGGCTGTAATCTTTATAGCAAGGAGCTCTGGTAGCGTAGTGGATACGAATCGGGCTGCGAACCTTAAGGTCAGCGGTTCGAAACTACCAGCCGCTCCGCGGGAGAAAGATGAGGCTTTCTACTCCCGTAAAGATTTACACCCTCGGAAACCCTGTACAGGGTCGCTATGGGTCGGAACCGACTCGACGGCACTTAACAACAACAACAACAATCTTTATAGCAATCTGCCATGTCTTTCTCCTTCAAAGCAGCTGGTAGGTTCAAACCACTGATCTTTCAGTTAGCAGTCATAAGTTTAATCATTTTGCCATCTAATACATATCCAGCAATAGCCTGAAAATAAGAATCTGGACCTCAGGAGGGAAGTTGGGGCGTTAATAGACTTGATGGTTCTTGATAGATGGGCCATAGCGGGAGCTATGGGGAAACAGTAAGAGCAGTCTGTTAAAAGAGCATGGAAGCTTCTGTGAGAAAAGGGTCTTACAGAAGGGCTAAACAGAGAATGGGTGTAAACAGAGGAGAGTTCAATGGAAAAGCCTTCCATTAAGAGACACAAAACACAATTGCCATCAAGTCAACTCCCACTCATGGCAACTCATATGTGTCAGAGTCGAGCTGTGCTCCATAGGGTTTTCAATAATGACTGGTATTTCAGAAGTAGATCATCAGGCCTTTCTTCCAAGGTGCCTCTGGGTGGACTTGAACCTCCAACCTTTCAGTTAGCAGCAAGCTACATTAACCGTTTATACCATTCAGGGACTCCTTCACGAACTGTGGAGGGGCTAGAATTATTTCTCCTCCTAGATGTTCCACGTTACCCTGCATCTTTAGAGGGATTCATTATCTCACCCAGACTTGTACCGTAACAGTCACCTCCTCTGAAACTGCCTGGAAATTTGGATTAGAGAAAGAAGGGGAAGGGGGACCCTTGGGCAGCACCCCAGTTTCCTCTCTGCACAGGGCATCTCCTTCTCTGACAATGTTGAAGGACCAGTGAACAGGGAAATTCTTTAGGATATCTTTCCCACAAAACCTTGCAAAATCCCTTCATCTGCAAATATCAGAAGGAGTACTAATCTCCTTGTTTATGGTGTCTCACCAGCTATGCCTACTCGCTCTATCAGCGATCCTTGCGAGAATATTCTGTGCCTCTCCCTCTGCTCCCATCACCAGTCTGGCCCCTCTACGTTCACCTCTATGTAATCATCAGGACTCAGCACAAGCCAGTCCATGTGCCCTGAACATCCCAGACTCCTTCAGTACAATTCCTGTTTATGTTTTCAAAACCCTGCTTAAATCTTATTGGGTCTGTGAAGGTTTCCTTCCTTTTCTAAGTATGAAATAACACATGAGTTAACACAGCACTCCCATCTAGTACATTCTCTGACTATAAACTTGGTTTGTGTTCACTTTGTTTTGTTTTGCTTACAGAAATCACATCATCTGTCATAATTATATGAGGGACTTTTTTAGATAAGGGAAGTTCTGCCTCTAGATTCAAGACTTTATTTAACTCATTCAACTGACCAATATCTACTGAGCACTTACTTGTCATGTGCTGAGCATGATGAAAATAAATAAACAAAAGTCATCAAAGAGAAGACATTCAGTGTATAAGGCAAAAAGCGAACCTGGGCTTCCACTAGGAGGGGTGAAGCATTTACGTCTAATCTATTATCTTGTTCGGAGTCCTGGTGTGGCATTGTGGACTAATACATCAGACTGCAAAGTCATTTGAACTGCAGAGTCAGCAGTTCAAGCTCACCAAGTGTTCCTCAGAAACTCTATACAGGGTTGCCATGGGTCGGAACTGACTCAATGGCACTTAACAACAACAATAACTATCTTGTGCAGTGGATCTTGCTGAAGTAGCTTGTCTTCTCCCATATCTTGTTAAACAGAGGAATAAACACAACAGGAAATACTTTTTCATTTTTTAATTTAGACATTCTGCCTCAAAAGTACAAAGAACACTTTTTCTTTGTACTTTGTGGGGAAAAAAAAATTTTTTTTTTTTTCATACCACCCATACTCATGGAGTCCTGGTGTGGCTCTGTGGGTTAATGCCCAGCCCTGCAAGGTTGGATTGAACCGAAAGGTTGGCGGTTCAAGCTCACCAGCCTCTCCTTGGAAACCCTAAGCAAGGTTGCTGTGAATAGGAACCAACTTGACGGCACTTAACAGCAACAGGAAACCCATATTCATGTCATTCAAAGTGTAACCACTACTAAAATTTTTGTGTATCACTTTCCAAGCTTTTTTCCAACCCACTTTTGGGGACTTTTGCCTTAATGAAATGCGGTCTTGAGCATGAGAGTTCACAGTTGACTCTCTTTGGTAGGAAGCGGGAGAGACAGATGTGACTTGGCCTTGCTCCAGCTCTCATCTTCAGCTCCTCTGTATTACCTCCTAGTGGACTCCAACCTCCAGCCTTTGGGTAAGCAGCCTACCATGTCAGCTGTTTGTACTGCCCAGGGGAACCTTTTCAAGGTTAACATTGTAGCAGCAACACCTTTCTAGTAAGCCTTCATTGTTGAATGATGTTGTTGCAACAGGCTAAAGTTGGCCATCTCCTCTCCCATTTGTTTCCCCACCTCCCACCAAACCAGAAAACCCAAACCCATTGCCACGAGTTGATTCTGACATCTAGTGACCCTATAGGACAGAGTAGAATTGCCTCGTAGGGTTTCTGAGACCATAAATCGTTACAGGTGCTGACAGCCTCATTTTTTTCCTTCAGAGCAGCTAGTGGACTCGAACTGCTGACCTTGTGGTTAGAAGCTCAATGCATGACCCACTGTACCACCAGGGCTTCTTCCACCTACCACACCCCTTTATAAACAGCGGAGACATCTTAGGTCCTGCCCATTCCCCAAACCTCAGGCCTTGTACCTCCCCCACACAGGGTAGCCAAGCTGACCTCTTCCTCTGTTGCAACAGCAGAAACAGTGGTCAGCACTGGGTTGCCAATGGAAAGGTCAGCAGTTCAAACCCACCAGCCACTGTGTGGGAGAATGTTGTGACAGTCTGCTTGTGTAAATATTGTAGCTTTGGAAACCCCATGGGGCACTTCTACTGTGTCCTCTAGCATCATTATAAGTCTGAATTGGCCGGACAGCAAAGGGTTTAAGTTTAGATGACAAGGAACACCTCTCTGAGGGCTGTGAGCCAAGTGGTGATGACTACACTATGCCCCATCTCAAAGGCCTGTAAGTTCTCATCTGTTCCACTTCCAGAGGATAAACCCTAGAATACAGAAGAGGGCTCATTCATATGGGCTACACTTGCAACACAGCAATACCTACCAGGACCATCAAAGACCAAGGAAGAAAAACAAGCCCCTGCTACCTGAAACTACCTGGTCATGACATTGTCTTACCTTTATGCCCCACCCACAACAAGGAAAATATGAGCTGCTTTTAGAAATGTGAAAGATCATTGCTTCTACACAAAATGGTTACAGAATACTAAACAATTAGCCATCCCATTTCTCTGTCTTCATCTCAGCACAGTGATTGCCTACCATTTCTGTACACTGGAATCCTTGAGAGCAATCCTCAAGTCTCTGGGTGGCCTAAGTGACTAAGTACTTGAATACTCTGAACAGAAAGGTCGGTGGATCAAATCCATCCAGAGCCACCTTGGAAGACAGGTCTGGCATTTGCTTCTGAAAGGCCGCCAGTTGTAAGTAACACGGTTCTACTCCATATGCACGGGGTCACTGTGACTTAGGATAGGCTAGAAAACAAAACAACACTGAGCTTCAACAAACACCAAAGCCCATCTCCCACCTGCAGAGATCAAAATCTAATCAGTCTTGGCTGTGACCTGATGTGGCCTGATTTGCTGTTGTTAGGTGCCATGGAGTCAGTTCCAATTCCTAGTGACTCCTAGTGACTCCTAGTACAGCAGAACAAAATACTGCCCGGTCCTGCACCATCCCCATACTCATTCCCAGGCTTAACCTCAATGTTGTAGTCGCTGGGCCAACCCAGCTCATATTAAGGGTTTCCCTGTTTTCTATTGGTCTTTACCAAGTATGATGTCCTTCTCCAAATCTGTTTTAGAAGAAGTACAGAATTAGATTACTCATTTGAAACAAAGATGGTAAGACTTGGTCTCTGGTAGTTGGGCCATATTTTCAAGAAGGACAGTCCCTGGAGAAGGACATCATGCTTGGTAAGATGGAGGGTCAGTGAAAAAGAGAAAGACCCTCAATGAGGTGGATTGGTACAGTGCCAACTACGGGCTGTAATATAGCAACAGTTGTGAAGCTTACTCAGGACCGGACAGTGTTTTATTCTGTTATACATAGGGTCATTATGAATAGGAACAAACGTGATGGTACCTAACAGCAACATGTCCTTCTCCAGGTACTGATGACATGTCCAAAGTATCCTCACTTTTCAGGAACGCTCTAACTGTACTCCTTCAAGAAAGATTTCCTTGTTCCTCTGGAAAGCTATCGCATATTTTAATATTTTTTGCCAACAACATAGTTCAAAGGAATCAATTCTTCAATTTTCTTTATTCGTTGTCCAGCTTTCACATGCATATGAAGTGATTGAAAATACCATGGCTTGGGTCAGAAATTACCCAACTTCTGGGTGAGTCAAAAATTATTCTCACTGGTTATATTAAAATGTCTGTCCATGTCCACATTGAGCATGCACGTGAAATGATTTTGTCAAACAGATGAGTGACAGTGGTGGTGGCTGTGTGCCATGGAGTCGGAACCGACTCATAGCAACCCTCTACAGGGTTTCTGAAGCTGTCAATCTTTACAGGAGCAGAAGGCCTCGTCTTTCTCCCATGGAACAGCTGGTAGTTTCAAACTGCTGACCTTGAGGTTCGCAGCCCGATCCATAACCACTACGCTACCAGAGCTCCTTGACAGTGTTGTTGTTATGTGCCATCAAGTCGGCACCGATTCATAGCAACCCTATGCACAGCAGAATGAAACAATGTCCGATCCTGGGCCAACCTCAGTACAGTTGCCAAACTTGAGTCCATCGATGCTGCCACCTGACCAATCCATCTCGTTGGGGGTCCTCCTCTTTTTCTCCGACCCTCCATCTTACCAAGCATGATATCCTTCTCCAGCGACTGTTCCTTCCTGACAATATGTCCAAAGTATGAGAGACAAAGTTTGGCCATCTTGGCCTCTGATGAGCACTCTGGCTGCACTTCATCCAAAATAGATCTATTAGTTCTTTTGGCAGCCCATGGCACTTTTAGTATTCTCCTCCAACACCATAATTCAAAAGCATCAATTCTTCTATGATCTTCCTTATTCATTGTCCAGCCTTCAAATCCATATGAGGTTATTGAAAATACCATGGCTTGGGTCAGGCGTACCTTAGTCCTCAAGCTGACATCTTTGCTCCACTGGACAGTGGAGTAGGTAGAAAATCACTTGCAAATCAGCCATGGTTCTGTCTATGAAATAGTCCATGGCACATTTGGGTTTTAAAGAGTTTGTGCAAGATGGATACCAAAATAATTCACACAAGAGTATAAACAGAAGCATTTGGAATCTGCAAACACAATTTGGACAGATACTTGAAGGAAGGTGAAAATTTCTTTTAGCTTGAGAGTATGTGGCTGAGTATGGAATGAAAACATCCTCAATCGCTGACCAAGAAAAAGTTCAAAAGTCAACCATCAGCTGCAAAATTGATGCTTACACTTTTCTGGAATTTTCAAGGGCCAATATTGGAACATTATCAGGAAAAAGGTTCAACAATCAACAGTGCTCATTACAGTGAGATGCTCCCTGAAGAGCTGAAGCCTAAATTTGAGATTAAAAGCAGAGGACTGCTATCCAAGTGCATTGTGATCTTGCATGACGACACACATCCACACATCTCTGCCCACACTGTTGACACTCTGCAAAAACTTCATTTTGAGGTGTTAACGCATCCTTCATATAGTCCTGATTTTGTTCCATCAGACTTTCACCTGTTTAGTCCCCTGAAAGCCGCCCTTCGAGGATGATGATTCACCTCTGATGAAAAAGTGAATACAGCAGTGTATTTGTGGCTTACAGCTCAGCCTAAAACATTTTTAAAAATAAGGAAATATGAAACTTTGTTGACAGATAGACAAAGTGTATCGAAAGCAAGAAGACTATGTCGAAAAATGACGTATTTCTCTTTTCTAAAAGATGTTTAAGATAAATACTACAGACAGAGTGCAGATCATTTTTGACTCACCCTCATAATAAAAGATATTAATGAGTGTTAAAGAAGTTTGGGAGCCATTTCTTTAATATCAAGTTCCTGAAAATCACTGCTCCATGTTGATCGTCAGTTGCAATTGTCTGAGTCAACTCATCTCCGTAAGTCTAATCTTTACATACTGGAAAAGGTGTCTAGCATATATCCAAAATAAGGGGAAATGAATTTGGAATAAGCCAACCAGGTGAAAATAGAATCAAAACCTCTCATTATGATTATTATTGTCAAGTATGACTTCTCAGAGACCTTATCTTTTTCTTGGAGAGCTAAGACCAATCACCAGAGAAATTTTATAGCATCTGTGTGTGTGATGATGGATTATGTGATTAATATGCTTCTTGTAGGGGAGAAAATACCCCAAATTTAAATACATTTTATAGACACCTCTTTATTAAAAATACATCATCTGGATGAGGGAGGCCTTCAGCGTGCAGCCATAATGCTGCCCAAAGGATTCACATCCACATGGCCAATTCATAAGTCAGAAAGAACAAAGGAATTTCATCACAAAGCCACAACTGGCAGCAGATCAGCTCATCATAGTTGAAGGCTGGACTATGGAAACAGCAAAGGGACTATTGTAGATTAGAAAAGTTTTCAGGATTGGCCTTGAAGCCCTCTGGGTATCCCAATTTCCATTAAATGACACACCCAGGCAAGTCCCCCAGAGGGAGACTGCCCCTCCCTGTGCTGACTAGGGGAGTGCCCTTCATCCACTTTCTAATACTATGAGTGCCTTGGCAAAATCTTCTCTCCCTGATTTGCAGACACTAAGGCAGTTCATGGGTCAGAAGTGTGCAAAGTACTCAAGATGGCGTCTGAATTTATGTCCAGGCTGAAGACAAAGTTGGGGCTCTGATTGCTGGCAGAGTTGTTAGCTACCATTGCATCTGCCCCCCCACTCATATGGTCTTCATGCCCAAACAGGCTCAATTGTTATGACTCATAGGATTTTAAATGGCTGGTTTTTCAGAACTATATCACCAGGTCTTTCTTAGTCTATCTGAGTCTGGAAGATTCACTCAAACCTGTTGAGAATCATAACAACACATAAGCCTCCACTGACAGATGGCTGGTGGCTGCACATGAGATCCATTGACCAAGAATCAGACCCAGCTTTGGAAGGTGAGAGTTCCACCACTGAATCATCACTACTCCCTGCTTATAGATAATTAGCCATGAAGTGATGAGTCCAGACGAAAATGTTGTCCTCTCTTCTCCTCTAACCTTCATTCAAATTTAGAGTTTAAGCAACTTGGGAGCAGGTACCATATCTTTGGAGTCATGGTATGGTGCTGTGGGTTAATGCACTGGACTGTAAAGTCAGTTTGAATCACAAGGTTAGTGGTTCAAGCTCACTAGCCACTCCTTGGAAACCCTATTCAGGGTCACTATGGGTCAGGACCGACTTGATGGCATGTAACAACAACACCACCATATCTTTAACTTGCCATGGTGTAGTGGTCTGAAGGAAGTTCCCAGTGAATGTTAAAATTGTTCCCTCATTCTCCTGTTGCTAGGTCTCCCAAAGCTGGTTAAGGGACCAAGGACCAGTTACGGTTTTTATATGACAAAGAACTCCTTATCTAAGCAGTTCCTAGGGTCCTTCTTGGGGAGACCAAATAGGTTTTTTGTTCAATTTAAATATTTCAGATCAAGACTATTATCTATCCCCTAGGGAAGGCACAGCCTATTAGAGAGCTAAAAGCAATGAGTTCACCTCACAGCTTCCCACTCAATGGCCCTTTAGACATGAAAACAATTATTTTAATCATTCCAAGCAGGAAGTTGCTCAAAGCTACAACAGGTTCACTGAGCATCCTTGAGAGACCTGGACCGGAGAGATAGCTGGTCCTCAGATGCCAGCTGATGCAATCTGAGAACATTCCCCAGAAGACACACTCCTCACTTCTGAGTATAAGAAAAAAAAATTAAAAGTTTAGGAAAGCAACTCTAGACATCATCCAATTTTACTGTGGAGATAAAAGACAGATCCAGCCCATGATAGCTCTACTCAGCATCCAACAAAGACCAAGGAGGTCATGAGAGCATGGCTCCCACCACTGGAAGAGACGAATATTTTATTGGTACCACCACCACAGTATATGTTTTTGTCCTTTGCCTTTCCTTTTCTTAAAATATGTCTTTAAAAATGTTTTCTTCTCTTATACCAGAGAAGACACTTCTATAGAGAGTTTCTCAAAACATAGTCCTACAAAGGCCATCATGTTTGGTAAAGTAGAAGGCCAATAAAAATAGGAGAAACCCTCAATAAGAACTGACACACAGACACAACAATGGTCTCAAAACTACGAAGGATCATGAAGATGGCATAGGACTGCACAACATTTCATTCTGTTAGCCATCAGGTTGCCATGAGTTGGATCCAACTGACCCATAACTAACAACAACAATGACGTACTTAATTAGAACACAGAATTGCAATTGCAATTACATTTTACTATAGTGGACTATTGTTGTGAAGTGCCGTTGAGTTGACTCCAACCCATAGCGGCCCTGTACAGGGTTTCTGAGGAGCAGCTGGTGAACTTGAACTGCCAACCTTGCAGTTCAAACGGCTTTGCAGTCTGGCGCATTAACCCACAGTGCCACACCAGAACTCAGTGGACTATAGTAACATGGAATATTTGGGAAGATTGATCTGTTCACTGGGGAGGGAATGGTGAAAAAAAAAATCAAAACAACAAGGCATGACAAGATGAAAAGAATTAACAGTGTGATGGTGTCATGGCACAAATGGGACCTATGGCCACCTTCTGTGGACAGATGGTTCTAGTAGCTTTTTTAGTGGCATTGTTGCTAGCTAACGAGTCAGAGCACCATGACAGAAGAATGAACCAGAGCCTGATCCTGCACCAGGTCCTCGAGCTGTGACCGATGGCACTGCTGTCACATAGGGTTTTCACTGGTGGATTTTCAGAAGTAGATCACTAGGACTTTCTTCCTCATCCATTTTCATATGAAAACTCTACTGAACTCTGTTAACATCTTATGTTTAACATCATAGCAACACACCAGCTCCATGGACAAACACGTCATAACTGTGCATGATGTCCATTGGCCGGAAACCAAGCTGGGTCTCCAGCATGGAAAGGTGAGAATTCTACCACTGTACTGCCACTGGTCCCAGACCATAGGAAGAAGAGGCCCTCCAATAATCTTTCACCCCGAACCCTTTCCTCTGTTTTCTAAATGATGACTCTGCTCTCTGAATGCCTTGATTTTCATGACATCACTTTCTCTAGGTCCTCTCCCTAACTTTCTGGCAGATTTTTCTCTGTGCTGCTCATGGATGCCTCATTCTCAAGTGCTGGGCTCCTCCTGGCTGGGTCCTGGTTCTTTTCTCTTTTCAAACTCTCTTCCTGGGTGATCTCCTACACTTCCAGGAATAATCATCTGCAAGGTGAAGATTTCTAGATGTATGCCTTCATCTGAATTCTCTATCCCAGTGTTTGCTGGACACAGACTTGGTCATGGCAGAGATGCCTCAAAGTCAACATGCACAAAAGTAAATTCATGATCTTGTTCTTAAATTCCTCTTCTAGTCTTTGTCTTTGTGACTAGCACCATCATCCACCCCATCAATCAAGCAATAAATGAGAGTTTATGTTTGACCCCTTGCATGCACCCCCTACCTCTAATTTATCACCATTTATCTCAGCTAGGAAATGCAGTTGGCTAATGGTAGCAGATGGAAATAACAGTGATTTAAGTAATCTTTTCCTCACATAGTGTGAAGTTCAGAGATAGACTGCCCAAGGTTAATAAGTTGGTTCTACTGTGTCATCAGACTCCTGGGCTCCTGTCTTTCTTTTCTACCCTGCTTTTCACAGAGCTTCCATCCTTCAGAATGCATCCTGACTATAAGATGGTTGTTTCCATGTTCCAGCAAGACAGAAAGATAAAGAGGGAAGAGGCAATTAAAGAAACTCCAGCTGAGTGAGTCCCCTTTAAAAGTTTTCCAGAAGCCCAGTTCATCCCTCATATTAGTCAACTGCAGCAAGAGAGACTGTGAAATTTTGGTTTATCTGGTCACTGTACT
This sequence comes from Chrysochloris asiatica, assembly GCF_000296735.1. NCBI lineage: Eukaryota > Metazoa > Chordata > Mammalia > Afrosoricida > Chrysochloridae > Chrysochloris > Chrysochloris asiatica. The sequence continues at coordinate 1,779,628 of NW_006408578.1, read as the reverse complement.
CTTCCCATTAACTTAGAAAATCTATTCATTAAGAGGAGTAGGATGGTTATTAGGAAAGCAAGATAGAAATTGGTGCCGCCCACTCTGCCTGTTTAATATCTGTCCTCTCCTAACATACTGAGTTCAGACCTTCATGTCTACAGTAGCTAATCTCAATAACCTACTAATGACTCTCCTTACATATGCCCTGTACCTCTCATATCCATTCTTGTCACTACTGCCATGACAATCCTTACATATGAATCTGATCTCTCAGTCCCTGCTCAAAATCTTTCAGGGATACTCCTTAGCCTTCAAGATAAATCCCAGACTGCTTTGCATGGCTTTAAGTCTTTCCCAGGATTCCTGGTGTGGCACCATAGAATCAGCACTAGACTCTAAACCACAAGTTCAGCAGTTCAAACCCACCAGCTGCTCCTCGGAAACCCTACACAAAGTCGCTATGTGTTAGGATTGACTCAACAGCATTTAACAAAAACACCAATCTGGCCATCAGGCAATCCTAATCTGCCTTAAAACCACTTCTGAGTCCTCTCTCTTCCCTTCTTTCCCCAGATCCCAGAAATACTAACCACTTTTTCACCCCTGCTCATCTTAGTTCTCTCAGGCCATCCCATGTCTACAACACTGACTCCTGATCTGTAATGCAGACATTTCCATGTATAATCAAGGATTAGAGACTCCAGGAAGAATCCCCAGAGCATGGCCACCTGCTCACATAGTGAAAAATGGTCAGCAAACAACATTGTTACCAATGTACAAATATCACTCACTAAAACACAGCCGACCAACCTCCTTTGCTTCCAGAAATAAGTTCTTCTCTATCAAGGAAGAAAGATGTGGGGGATTTTTACCCATCATTTCTTCGGAGGTCTAATTCAGATCTCCACTTGACGAGTAGGCTAAGAAGAAAATGCAACTTCTCATTTGACAGGTCCATGTTATCAACCAGGACATCCAGCTACAGATAAAGTAGACCAAATAATTCCATGAAATGAAAAATGAATACTGCTGAAGGTAGAGCCTTTCCCTAGAAACATATAAACCTCTGTCATAGATTGAGTTGTGTCCCCCAGAAATATGTGTCAACTCTACTGAATCATGATTCTCAGGATGGAATGTGACAATTATGGACGATCCCCCATGATGTGTTCTGCTGGGATAAACCAGTAAGAGGATTAAGGGTGGGCTGCTCTACCTTTAATTCCATCACGACTCTGATCAGATGTAAGGGAGATACCCAGGGATGTGGCCTGCAACATCTTTTATCTTACAAGAGATAAAAGGAAAGAAATGTAAGCAGAGAAAAGGACCTATAGGTACCCAGGGAGAAGATCCAGGAGAAGAGTATGTTCTTAGGACCTGGGGTCCCTGAACTGTGAAGTTCCTAGATCCAGGGAAAGATTGATGTCAGAATCCATGAAGATCTCCGAAGAATGCTAGGACTGTTGTTGTTATTAGCTACTGTCAAGTCAGTTCCATCATAACCACCCTATGCACAACAGAATGAAACACTGCTCGATTCTGCGGCATCTTCACAGTTGTTACGTTTGAACCTATTGCTGCTGCCACTGTGTCACTCCATCTCATTGGAGTCTTCCTCTTTTTCGTTGACTCTCCACTTTACCAAGCATGATGTCCTTTTCATCATGAGAGATGAAATCTTGCCATCTTTGCCTACAAATAGCATTCTAGCTGCACTTCTTCCAACACAGGTTTGTTTGTTCTTCTGGAAGTCCATGGTACTTATACTGTTCTTCTCCAACACCATAATTCAAATGCATGGAGATTCTTCTATGGTCTTCCTTATTCATTGTCCAACTTTCACATGCATATAAGTGATTAAAATTCCATGGCTTGAGTCAGGCACACCTTAGTCCTCAAACTAACATCTTTGATCTTGAACACTGTAAAGTGATCTTTTGCAACAGATTTGCCCAATGCAATATGTTGTTTGAATTCTTGGTAGCTGTTTGCATGAGTGTTGATTGTCACAGTATCAAGTCACAGTATCAAAAAGAAATGATCGATGTTCAATCATTTGAAGAGGTAGCATATGATCAAGAGCCAATGGCACTGAAGGAAGAAGTCTAAGCTGCATTGAAGGCATTGGCAAAAACATGGATTTGAGACTTGATGGAATACAAACTGAAATCCTTTAACAAACTGAGGCAGCACTGGACACACTCACTCATCTATGCCAAGAGATTTGGAAGACAGTTACCTGGTCAGCAGATTAGAAGAAATCCATATTTGTGCCCATTCGAGGAAGAAAACAAAAGGTTATTAAAAAGAAAGAAAACACCAAACGGATGTCAGGAGAGACTCTTCAAGCTTACTCTTTAGCATAGAAAAGCTGAAGTCAATGGAAGAAATGAGCAAGTAAAAGAGTTGAACAGGATATTTTAAAGGGCAGCTTGAGAAGACAAAATCAAGTATTATAAAGAAATGTGCAAAGACCTGGAGTTAGAAAACCAAGTGGGAAGAACATTCTCAAGCTGAAAGAACTGAACAAACATGAAGTCTTGACTAGCAATATTGAAGGATTCTATGGATATGTAGATTGAAGTTGTCAAGGACTTCATTCTTCTTGGATCAACTATCAACACTCACGAAGCAGCAGTCAAGAAATCAAACGACATATTGCATTAGGCAAATCTGCTGCACAAGACCTTTTTAAAGTGTTCAAGAGCAAAGATGTCAGCTTGAGGACTAAGTTGCACCTGACTCAAGCCATGGTATTTTCAATAACCTCATATGCATGCGAGAGCCAGATGGTGAATAAGGAAGACCGTAGAAGAATTGATGCCTTTGAGTTATGGTGTTGGAGGAGAATATTGAAAGTGCCCATGGACTGCCAAAAAACCAACAGTTCCAAGAGCTCCTTGGAGGCCAGGATGGCCAAACTTCGTCTCTCATACTTCGGACATGTTGTCAGGAGGGACCAGTTGCTGGAGAAGGCAATCATGTCTGGTAAGGTGGAGGATCAGAGAAAAAGGGGAAGACCCCCAACGAGATGGATTGGCCAAGTGGCAGCATCGATGGGCTCAAGCGTGGCAACAGTAATGAGGTTGGCCCAGGATCAGGCAGTGTTTCGTTCTGCTGTGCATAAGGTCGCTGTGAGTCGGTGCCAACTAGATGGCACCTAACAACAACAAGGTGGAGAGTCAGAGAAAAAGAGGAAGACCCCCAACGAGATGGATTGGCCAAGTAGCAGTATCAATGGACTCAAGCATGGCGACAGTAGTGAGGTTGGCCCAGGATAGGGCAGTGTTTCGTTCTGCTGTGCATAGGGTCGCTATGGGTGGTACCAACTCGATGGCACCTAACAACAACAATGGATGTGTAAGGCCCACCGATGCAGAAAGGAGACTAGGACCTATCTCTAGAGCCACTGCTCTGAATTCAGACTGTTTGCCTCCTAAACTGTGAAAGAATCCATTTCTGTTTATTAAAGCCAACCATTTATGGTTATAGTAACACTAAACAACTTCAAAATTCCCCTGTAAAGTAAATTCACCAGTTGGATTCGGACCTGGGAATGTGACTTGTGGACAAGAATCAAGAGAGAAAAAAAGAGGCTAGTTTAAGCTCAACGTGATAATGCTCTTTCCTAGTTTCTTAAAACTGAACTGTTGTTGTCAAATGCCATCGAGTCGGTTCTGACCCATAGCAACCCTGTTTAGGGTTTCTGAGGAGCAACTGATGAGCTTGAACTGCCAACCTTGCAGTGTATTAACCCACAGTATCACAGTAGAACTCCTAAAACTGCTTCCCTGAAAATACAAGGAAAACATTACATTAAAGCTGTTACTGTCCACTGTGGGACATTAAATATGGAATTAGCATGTTGTTGTGGTTGTTAAGTGCCAAAGAGTCAGTTCCAACTCACAGCAAGCCTGTATAGAGTTTCTGAAGAGCAGCTGGTGGGTTTGAACTGCCAACCGTTTGGTTAACAGTCCATTGCTGATTCTCCAAAGCCACACCAGGACTTCCAGCAATTCACCTCCTAGGTGCATACCCAAGAGAATCTAAAACAGGGATTCCAACAGGTTATTTGTTCACAGCAACATTATCCTCAATAGCCACCAGTGGAAACAACCCATGTCTGCCAGTTGGTGACTGGATCAATAAAATGTGATCCATATGTACCCAAGCCCACTGCCAGCCAGTTAACTATGATCTTTAGCAATCCTTATAGGGCAGGGCATCCTTATTGGGAGTCCTGGTGTGGCGCTGTGGGTTAGTGCACTGGACTGCAAAGTCAGTTTGAACCTCAAGGTTGGCAGTTCAAGTTCACCAGCTGCTCCTCGAAAACCCTATACAGGGTCACTATGGGTCAGAACCGACTCGACAGGACTTAACAAAAACAACATCATTAGAGCAGAGTGGAACTGCCCCATAGGGTCCCCAAAGCTGTAAGTCTTTATGGAAGCAGACTGCAACATCTTTCTCCCTTGGAGTGGTTTGTGTTGCTTTTGTTGCGATGAGCTGTTGAGTCTGTTTCGACTCCTAGCAAGTCTGTATAGGGATTCTGAGTGGGGAGTGGCTTCAAATCACCACCTTTTCATTTAGAAGTTGAGCTCTTACCCAGGGCTCCTTTACATACATTGTTGTTGTTGTTAGATGTCAAGTCAGTATGGACACATAGGGACCCTATGCACAACAGAACGAAACACTGCCCGATCCTGGGCCAACCTCACAATTGTTGCCACCCTTGAGTCCATTGATGCTGACACTTTGACAATCCATCTCTCCGGGGGTCTTCCTCTTTTTCTCAGACCCTCCACCTTACCAAACATGATATCTTTCTCCAGCGACTGGTCCCTCCTGAATATCTGTCTGAAGTATGAGAGACAAAGTTTAGCCATCCTGGAGCCTCCAAGGGGTGCTCTGGCTGCACTTCTTCCAACACAAATCTGTTGGTTCTTTAGGCAGCCCATGGCACTTTCAATATTCTCCTCCAACACCATAACTCAAAAAGCATCAGTTCTTCTATGGACTTCCTTATTGACTGTCTAGCTTTCACATGCATATGAGGTTATTGAAAACACCATGGCTTGTGTCAGGTGCACCTTAGTCCTCAAGCTGACATCTTTGTTCTTCAACACTTTCAGAAGGTCTTGTGCAGCACATTTGCCTAATGTAATACATCGTTTGACTTCTTGACTGCTGCTTCCATGAGTGTTGAGGGTTGATCCAAGAAGAATGAAGTCCTTGACAACTTACATGCATACAGCGGAATATTATTCTGCCATAAATAGGAATAAAAATCTAATGCCTGCTACAACATGGATAAACTTTGAAAACATCATGCGAAGTTAAAGAAGCTGGTTTCAATAAGACAAATATTGTATAATTCCAGTTTTATCAACTGTCTTGAATTGATAAATCCACAGCGATAGGTAGCAGATGAGTGGTTGCCAGGGACTGGGGGGGAGAGGAAGAGGAGCTTTGATTGTTTAATGGGTCTGTGGCTTCCTTTAGGGGTGATGGGATATCCTAAAGTTCATGGCTGCACAACATAGCAAATGTACTAAATGCCACTGGATGTACACTTTTAAAGGTTAATGATTAATTGTGTGTGAGGTTAAATTTTAGCTCAGTTTAAGAGAAAGAAAAAAAAAAAAAAGAGTTTCTGCTGGGTAGACAAGGCTGAAGGTGACACGAGTTGATGTGTGAGCACAGATATACATTGCACTGAGCACAGATATACATTGCACTGAGCACAGCTCCCTTGCTGTTCAGGGACCCCTGTGGAAAATAGAACCCTGAGTCTATTTTCTGTCTGTCAGCAGGCCCCTTCCTGACCCTGTTCAAGTAGCTTCACTACAAAGGGAGCTGGCCTGTCACTTGGGATGGGACTAACACTTAACTGCTTCATGAAGTGCATATATCACCAGGAGTTGTTGTGTGCTGTGCAGGCGGTTCCCATTCATACTGACCCTGTATAAGGTTTCTGAGGAGCGGCTGGTGGGTTTGACCTTCCGACCTTGTGGTTGGAAGTCCAGTGCTTATCCTACCACACCACACCAGGATTCCCAGGAATAAAACTGGTAAATGAATGGAGTGTCCAGGAAAGAGAAATATAAAGACCACCAGGACCCGCCAATGAAAGAAACTGACCAGGCTTCACTTCTGCTGCCTACTGATGTTTGGTGCTGTGGTTCTGTGGGGAAGTGAGCAGGAGGAAGTTAAACGTTTCAGGATCTTGGTATCGCTGTCACCCTTCCCCTTGTCCAGCTGCTGCTTGTCACCCTGTGTGCTTAAAGGAACTGCAAGGTCAGTGGTTCAAGCTCACCAGCTGCTCCAGGGTCACTATGAGTCAGAAATAACTTAACAACAACAGAAACATGCGTAAAAGAAGAAGGGAAGGGGAGTGGGGGAAGCCCATATTTTAGGCACAAATAATAAAAGGGAAAGATATGATAGGTCAGGAAAATTCCAACACATTCCCCATGACAACTCAAAGCAATTTTTAGGAAAGGAATTTGCTAGAATATGAAAGGGAAATTAAACCAGGGGAGTTGAGTGACAATGTGAGTCACAGAGCTCTCGCAGTTCAGGCTTGCAGTCAGTCATCTCTTTTAGAGATCTTAGAGACAGGAGTCCCTGGCTGGCACAAATCATTAAGTGCTTGACTGTACTGAATTGATAAATCAATTAACCAAAAAGAAGCTCTGGTAGCATAGTGGTTACAAGTCGGCCTACTAACCTCAGGGTCAGCAGTTTGAAACTGCCAGTGGTTCCACAGAAGAAAGATGAAACTTTCTGCTCCCATAAAGATTTACAGCCTCAGAAACCCTGCACAGGGTCACTGTAAGTCACAACGGACCCCACAGCACATAACAACAACACCGACAACCACCACCAGTCAAAAGGTTGGTGGTTTGAATCTGTCCAGAAGTGCATCAGAAGAAAGGCCTGGAAATCTGTTTCCAAAAGATCCCACACAGTTTTGGAAACCCTATGGAACCGTTCTACTTGGCACACATGGGGTCCCTGTGAGCTGGAATTGATTCAAGGGTAATTAACAAAGAAGCAGGGCCAAGGCAGGGATGATTCAGTGGTGGAATTCCTACCTTTATGCAGGAGACTTGGGTTCACTTCCTGGTCAGCATACCTTACAGGCAGCTACTACCCATCATCTAACAGGGGAAGCTTGCATGTTGCTATGATGCCAGACAAGGTTTCAGGGGACCTTCCAGATTAAGATAGAGTAGGAAGAAAGGTCTGGTGATTTACTTCCAAAAATCAGCCAGTGAAAACCATGTGGATCACAATGGTTCAATTTGCATCTGATCACGGGGATAGTGCAGGGCCAGGGAGTATTTTGTTCTGATGTGCACAGGGTCTCCAAGAAGGGCAGCTAGCAAAAGCAGAAACAGAACCATAAAGATAGAATACTTTTGTGTGGTCTGGGATTATTGTTTTTGTTAAGTGCCATTAAGCCGACTCCAACTCACAGCAGCCTTGTATATGGTTTTTGAGGAACAGTTGGTGAGTTTGAACCAACAACCCTGTGGTTTAAACTGACCTTGCGGTCCAGTGCTTATCCTACAGTGCCACATCAGGTCTGGGTTTATAGTCATCCACAAAGCAGCCACCCAGGAGAAACCAAGGCCCAGAGATTGAGGTCAACCAACTCCAGTTAATCAAATGCCGTATCATCTTATTGGTTTCTTACCATCCTTTTCTTCTTGTCATTTCCATTTTTCAATGTTCATTGACAAGTAACATGGCAGGAAAGTCCAACACTTTTATAGAGCTAGACTGCTAGCCTGAATGATGGTGGTTCAAATCCAACTAGAGGCACCTCAGAAGACAGCCTGGAGATTTGTGTCTAAAAAGTCAATCTAGAAAAATCTATGGAGCGCAATTTTACTGTGTACACAAGAGTCAGAATCAACTGGACGATAAGTAGCAACAACAGTTTCTAACCACTTTCTTGGTTAAGAAAGATAACTCATGGATCCATTATAAGGTGCTTGAAGACTCTTGGCTTAGTACTGAGTGTTAGAATCAGTCTTCATTAATCTCTGGATATGCCAAGGTCATCGATGAAGCTGCAGTTAAAAAGAGCTGGAGTAAGTTACAATCTGTGGCAGAGTTAATTATATGGGCCTCTAACAACAATTTTGGAACAAGACCAGTTATAAATCAATAAAATACAGTAGAACTTGGATTTTCTCTCTCTCTCTTCCTCTCTCTCTTCTGCAAGCTATTCCCTGCTGCTTAGAGGGAGAAAGTTTCTTAAAGTTCTATTGAGATTGCTCGTGTTTGGGGAAGAATAGGATGAAATGCGTTACACATTGGTGTTTCTTAACTTTAAAGTTTCATTTTTGTCTCCCAAACCCTTTTCAGTGGTTACAGGGGAACTAGAGAAACGCTACACATCCTGAGGGGCCCCACTTGTGTATGGTCCAAAGTTGATGCCACCATCTCTTGATTTCTTTTCAAAGGTGGACAACCAATAGTGGGTGAGTGGCAGCTTGCTGGGAGCAGAGGGAAGTGACCAGAGGAATCATCTCTCTCTCTTTCTCCACTCCATGGCAAATAACTGTCTTCATTTCTTTGCATCTCTTGGACAGATTGTAATTTGCTTACTAAAGTACTACATGTGGTTTTAGTTACTTTTTTAAAGCAAAAAGTTTGTGGATAAAAGAAAAAATAGGAATTATGTTGACCTTGTGAACTCCAAGGCCTTTGGCTCAAATATACCAGCTGCTCCTCAGAAACCCCATATGGGGTCATTAACAACGACTGTCAGACACAGATTCTTTGGGTGGTGAAGTAGTTACTACACCCAGATGCAAACTGAAAGGTTGGAGGTTCAAGTCCACCCAGAAGCAACTTGGAAGAATGAACTAGTGATCTACTTTTTGATCTACTTCTGAAAAACCAGGCACTGAAAACCCTATGGCCTCCCGTTGACCTGGAGATGAGAGAGAGAAGAGGAAGGGCTGATTGGTCCAAAGTGTGGTGAAATCTGAGGACTCCTGAGCCCATGGACAAGGACATAGCCATGGAGGGCTAGAGCCGAAAATGAAGGGTCCAGCTGATATGAAGTGAGGGGAGACACACAAGAATGCCCAAACTTGCAGATAGTACCCATTTGACCTAACTTTGATGGCTTGATGATCAGAACTCGAATAAAGGAAGATAAAGAAATTTGATAAAAGAATCAGGTGTAAATTGCTACAACTTGATGAACTTGACCTATACTTATGGATGTAGTAGCTCAAAATGCCAACTGAGAGGGAAGGAGTCTTCACATCAAGAATCAATTCTATTCCCTCTATACACAGAGTTGATAGGGACTGGCAATTTAGACATTGGCTATCTAAAATGGAGGGCTATTAAGGCACGAAATGACTGGCTTACAAGTTTTCAAGAGTGAGTTTAGTTTCAGAGTGTGTGGGGGAAGATAGAATCCCCACTGGATAGTTTTCATCTTGTCTAGACTAGATGGGTCTGGTGAAAGGAGATGGGGCTAAGATTCTTACGACTCAATAGTATTTTTATCATGACTAATTGTGATTGTCACAACTGTAAAGGTAGAAGTTTTGTAACATAAAGGGGTGAGAGTTAATTTTACAGTCCAGGAACAGAGGACCCTAGGACCATCAAGGGAGAAGAGCACGAGCAGAATGCAGGACCCTATCCAGAGAAGCAGTGATACCAGAGATGGAGGCAGAGATGAGGACATGGAGAGAGAGCAGTTAAGGAGAGAGAGAAATTGAGGACATGGGAAGAGAAAGGCTCTGTGCTGGCAGGGAGAAGGCAGGCTTGTAGAATTTACCCTTGGGTTGTATAAATGATTATATAATCCTGAGTGTTTTTGTGTACATACAAAAACAAGCCCAAAGGGAGTAGAAGGAAATATTGTTGAATGATGACATATGGAAGTGATTATAATCATTGCAATGAAATGAAATGCAATAGGATGAGTGCAAAACCGATGTTCTCCCATGTAAACTACCACTCAATACACAATAAAAGCTTTAAAAGAAAAAAAAAAAATCCTATGGCGCATAGTTCTCTGACACACGTGTGGTTACCATGAGTCAGAGTCAAGGGTGGCTAACTGGTTGTGGTTATATTGACCACATAATTTTCTTGATCTCCTTTAGAAATCATGGGATGCAGAGTAAACACCCACCAATAAATACGGTATTCCCTCTAAACCATTCCAAGAACCTGACATATCAATTTGTTTTTAGTCTGAGTTGCATGAACTTCCCCAGGGAGCCATTAATTAATACTTCATTCACCACAGAGAATACAAACAAAGCAGACCCGAGTTGCCATGCTGATGAAAATTCTTTTAAGATTGAGCCATTGCTGATGTAAAACTCCAGGGAGTCTCCCAGGTAAAACCACCTAGGAGGGTTGAATGGGGCTGAGGTGCTTCCTTTTTGCCACCAACTTTCTATCTGCACTTTGAAATCCCTGGCCCTTTCTTCCCTTTGGCTGTCTGCGACCTGCCACACTTAAATTAGAAAGCTAAAAGAGAAGAGTATGTACCATATTTAACGCAGTGAGACTTTGGACAGTTTGGGGACAACTGTAGTAGCCACAGTTCATCTCGTGAGTATTCATCTCTGAGATTCAGCAGTCTACATCTGCATCATTCCAACACTTTGAAAAAAATAATACCCAACAAAAGGTGCTTTCTTTGGGGAAGAAAGAAATGGGTAGAGAATGGAGAAAGTATATTTAGTATGTTGTTGTTAAGTACCCTCGAGTCAGTTCCGACTCATAGAAACCCTGTTCAGGGTTTCCAAGGAGCAGCTGGTGAGCTTGAACCACAGACCTTGAGATTCAAACTGACCTTGCAGTCCAACTCACTAACACACAGAGCCACACCAGGACTCCATATTTAGTACATGATTAGTATTCTCAGAAGTATGTTCAAGACACAGAGATGTCAATTAATTCAAGCCCCTTGGAAACCGCTAACTCTGATTTGCTTACTTGCACAACACAACCCAAAGAGCTAGATGCATTTCTATCCCATGCCCTCCAGAATGACTGTGGAAAGTTACCTAATTTCTCCTGAAATGACTGGGCAGCAATCACGTCATTGCCAAAGTTTCCCACAAAACTACCCTCATCTGGCCCCAGTCGTTCTGATAAAAAGGCAGAGACATGCAGAAACATCTGCACTTTACAACAAGTCATTGGATCCTTGTTGTGTCCAGTCTTCCCAGTGAGAAAGAAGAGCAGTAATTCATATTGAGTGTTGTTTTCACTCAGTTACTTCCTTCTAGGTTTTCATGAGACTGACATGGCATGGAAAGTTCCTGAGTTTGGTTTTGTTTTTGAAAAGAAACCAAATCTACAGCTAAGTAATGAAGCGTCGGGCTACAAAGTACCTCATCTCTCAGGAAAACCCCTTAAGCTTGTGTAAAATGTGTTCTGTTTTCACCTATGGTACGTCAACCAGACATGAAACCATTATAAGTTTCTAACCAATACCACCAAGGGAATGTCCATTGGAGGCAATCTTGGACTCCACAACCGGTGTACGTACATCCGGATGAACAGCAAGAAGAGACCATGTTAGAGGGAGAATGAGTGTCAGCCTGGATAAATAATGTTTTCTTCCTTTATTTCGTTTTGTGCCCATATTCAGCAGAAAGCTTATACCTTCTTTTTATTTTCCTTTAAAAAACTATTTCTGATTTTTTTTTCTAGATTTATACCATCTTGTCACTTAAGGAGTCCTGAAGATTTAGAAACAAACAAACAAACAAAATCCAACTCAGATTGATTTTATTTCAAATTGGTTTTTAAATGCAAGTGATAATGACCAAAGAATTGCACAGCTAAAAGCTTCTTTCTAAAGTCACTAATCTTTCTCCCTTGAACACAGATCACTCCATTCAAGACGCTCCAGCAGCAAGATTACACATCTGCTCACATTCCTGCATTTCCTCTATTGATTGCCATAAGCCATCGCATTAAAAGGAAATGGGTGAGCACTGTAATTTTTAAATCATAATAGTTTGTGGTGAGAGTGAAAGGGAGGCCCATCTAGTAAAAGAATAGCCCCAGTAAGTGGCAATGAGGAAAAGAGCAAAAAATAAAATACAAAAGACTTTCCCTTTCTAACCTTATCCCTATTACATTGGAGGAGGGGAACTCTCACCTAACAAGGCTGGTAGATGGAAAGGCCAAAGAAACTTGAGCTGCTCTGGGAAGGTTCCTTTTAGTAAGATGCAATACAAAAGTTGGGGGCTCAGATCTCCCTTCCTCATCTAGGTTGCCCAAGGGAGAAGCATTTGAGAGCTCTCCACAAAATGGTGGCCCAGGTTAGCCTAGGAAAGATGACGGTAGCAGGAAACACAGGGAGGAATACAAGAGTTAAAGTGAATAATAGAGGTAAATACTGTTAACTGCAATCTTTGTAATGAAGCAAGTATATGATTTATTGAATGTAAAACTGATCTGCTCTGTAAACCTTCACTCAATTCACAATAAAAAGTTGTTGTTGTTTTTAATGGTGGCCCTCCTCTTAAGGGCAAGGCATTTAAGAGAAAGTTGTCTCAGCTTTAGATACTGAGACGTACAATCATTTTATGCTTTTCAAAATGTGGATATGAAAAATAGACTGCAATCATTCTTTGGTATGCTGTGTAATTTTCTATACAAATCAGGGCTTTGGAAGGAATTAATGGGAGCATACAGTGAGACAGACAGGATACAGTGAGTCATCTCAGCTTCCTACTAAATCCAGGAACCCTACACAACTAGGTTTTTGCTTGGAAGAAGGGGTAAGGGGGGGAGGGAGTTTCCTTCTCAATTCAGCCTCAGAATTCTATGGCTTGCTCCTTCCTGCTTTTACTTTCTCCCTGTGCATTGGTCTGAGTTCCTTGTTGGTCCATAAATAACATCATTGTCATACTGGCCATTGGGTTTTTGAAATGTCAGCATCCTGCACACAGCCTTATATATGAGATAACAAACAGTTCTAACTGCATCCCTGTGGCAGTGAGCTGCTTAAAAAAAAAAAAAAATTTAAACAGTGATAGTCCCATAATTTTAGGAGAAGAAAATTAAGTTAATAGAAAGAATTTTCTCAGCTTCAGGTTTTTCTCCAATAGATTTTCCTTAAACATTTAGTTATTGTAATCGCTTAGAATGAAAAAAAAAAAAAAGAACACAATGGAAAATTGAAAAGGGGATATTAGTCAACAGAAAGTTTGGTCTCTGTCATTATTGGAACTGCTTTTCTACCTTCAATATATCGTGAGTGCTATGTAGTAGCAAGCTGTAGAGGAACTGGGAGGGAAGGGTGCCAAGCTGACCTGTGGTGACTGCCATCTTGGCCAACACTCCTCCCATTCCCCACTGATGTTGAGCACTGGTTGCCTGGCAATGTCTGGGCATTCTCCTCTGAAAGGATGCATAGGTATCTCCTTATACAGACACCAGTGGGACCCTCACCCCTGTTACATGCTCAGGGCACTCTGGCCCAGAGGGACCCAGGACTTTCTTCAAGACTAGTGCTATGGGAGTCCTGGTGTGGCACTGTGGGTTAAGCTGGACCACGAGGTGGATTCAAACCACAAGGTCAGCGGTTCAAGCTCTAAATCTATACTAGGCCACTATGACTCTGCAGCACTTAACAAGTGTTATGGATTGAATTCTTCACAGCTCCACCCACCCACATGTTGAATTCCTGGCCTTTGTCCATGTGGATGTAATCCTGTTTGGAAATAGGATTCTTCTGTTGTTATGTTAATTAGGTAAAATCAGCGCAAGGGCAGTCCTTAACCTAATGACTTCTGAATTATTTTTTGAAAAACAGAATAATAGTCAGAGGCAGGGAAAGACAGATACCGTTTGAACATTAGCTACAAGTTAAAGGAATACCAAGGAACAAAGGCATGTCTGGGGCTACCAACAATGAAAGAATTCACACAGCCAAGACTCTGTTGTTGAACTTGTAGCATCCAGAAGTATAAGGAAATACATTTCTATTCTTTAAAGCCAACTGTTACAGGGAGTACTGTTACAGCAGTTTTAGAGTCAGTGGAAGAAATCGAGGCCACTCAGAGAGGTGAGCAGAGTTTCAGATTTTATTAAACTGGCTGACTCAGAGGAGCTAATTTCTCCAGATTCTGAGCCCCGAATAGAGGGCAACATGGGCCTATCTATATGGGGTCAGAGTCAGAGAGGGGCCAGGCTGCATACCTGTTTGAGGGGAGGGGGAGGGGGATTGGTCCCATTTGGTGACCTGATTAGCATTTTAGCTTGCCTCCTGGGCAGAAGAGGGGAGTGAATGATTTTTACCTTTTCCTGTTCAATACCAACCACATCTTTATCCTTCAAGAGAAGGATCTTGTCTGTGCTGATTAAGCATAGCCAGGAGAGGCAGAGTTTCCATAGAAGCAAAGCTTATTATAGGAAAGAGGCTTGTAAGTGGAGATGTTGTCTTGAAGTGTTATCAGTCCGTTTTGACACATAGTTTAGGGGTTCCAAGGAGCATCTGGTAAGTTTGAACCACCGATATTGCAGTTCAAACCGGCCTTGCAGTCCAGTGTATTAACCTGTAGCACCACATCAGGACACGGAGAGGACTTAATGCAAGGCTTAACCCCCATCTGGAGTCCTGGTGTGGCACAGTGGGATAATGCACTGACCACAAGGGGTGCTTGAACCCTAAAGTCTGCGGTTCAAAGAAACCCTATACAGGGTCACTATGAGTCAGAACTGACTTGATTCCAAAGGCACTTAACAATCACAATGAAACCTCCATCTACCCAAACCTAGTGTGGCACTGTGGAATAAAGCACTGGACCAAAAGGTCGGCTTGAATTACAAGTTCGGCGGTTCAAACTCACCAGGCACTCCTTGGAAACCTTATACAGGGTCAACTATTGAGACAGGCAGGCCTGCAGAAATAGGTGCTGGTCCCCCATGTCCCCCAGGCTCATTGCTCATTACTGAAGCAAGGTTCACATTCCAGGAAATTAAGCAACAGACCACCTAAGTCTCTGGATACCAATCCGCTGAGCCACTTGCTAGCACAATAAAGCCTTTCCTTTGTTACAACCCATGTGGCATTGACAACTCCTTCAGAGCCAACACTATGAGTTGGAACCAACTCTATGGTACTTAACAACAACAACAACCCAAACAAAGGCTTTGCTGGGGTTTACAAGGTTTAAAAGGTGCAGGGAAAACATATCATGTTTATTAATAAGGAAAGATGGGGATTTCCAGGAAATGGTTTAGTAAGAACTATGCTAATAGTCTGTCAGTTTGCCCTACTGTGATAGCTTGTGAGTTGCTGTGATTCTGAAAGCTATGCCACCGGTATTTGAAACACTAGCAGGACCACCCATGGTGGACAGGTTTCAGATGAGCTTCCAGACAAAGACAGACTAGGAAGAAGGAGTGACAAACTACTTCTGAATATTTAGTCACTGAAAATCCTATAAATAGCAGAGAAACACTGTCAGACACAGTGCCGGAAAATGAGCCCCTCAGGTTGGAAGGCACTCAAAATTCAACTGGGGAAGAGCTCTGCCTCCTCGAAGTAGAGTTGACCATGATGACATGAATGGAGTAAAGCCCATTGGAGAAAAGCCCTCGGAACCTTCATTTACTGATGGGGCACAACTCCAAATGAAGAGAAACAGCTGTAAACATCCATTAATAATTGGAACGTGGAATGTAGGAAGTATGAATCTAGGAAAATTGGAAATTGTCAAAAATGAAATGGAATGCATAAACATCCATATCTTAGTAAGCTGAAATGGACTGATATTGGCCATTTAGAATCTGACAACCACATGGTTTACTATGCCGGGAATGACAAATTGAAGAGGAATAATGGTGTTGCGTTCATTGTCAAAAAGAACATATCCAGATCAGTCATGAGGTACAATACTGTTTGTGATAGAATAATATCCATGGTGTGGCACTGCGGGTTAATGCACCAGATTGCAAAACCATTTGAACTGCAAGGTCGGTTGTTCAAGCTCACCAGCTGCTCTTGGGAAACCCTATACAGGGTTGCTATGGTTCAGAACCAACTGGACAGCACATAACAACAACAACAGGGAAGACCAGTTAATACCACTATTATTCAAATCTACACACCAACTATTAAAGTCAGTGAGGATGAAATAAAAGAATTCTACCAACTTCTTCAATCTGAAATTGGTCAAACATGCAAACAAGTTGTATTGATCATTACTAGTGATTGGAATGCAAAGGTTGGGAGCAAAGAGGAAGGATCAGTAGTTGGAAAATATGGCCTTGGTGATAGAAATGATGCTGGAGAACGCATGAAAGAATTCTGCAAAACCAATGATTTGTTCATTTCAAATACCTTCTTTACAAAGCATAAGAGAGGATTATACACATGGACCTCACCAGATGGAATACACAGAAATCAAACTGACTACATCTGTGGAAAGAGATGATGGAAAAGCTCCATATCATCAGTCAAAACAAGGCCAAGGGCAGATTGTGGAAGACACCATCAATGGCTCCTATGCAAATTCAGGCTGAAGCTGAAGAAAATGAAAACAAGTCTATGAGAGCCAAAATATGACCTTGAATATATCCCACCTGAATTTAGAGATCATCTGAAGAATAGATTTTATACATTAAACTCTAAAGACCAAAAACCAAAAAAGCTGTGGGATGACATCAAGACCATCATACATGAAGAAAGCAAAAAGTCATTGAGAAGAAAAGAAAGAAGGAAAATATCAAAATGGACGCAGAAACTTGCTCTCCAGCGTAAAGATGCTAAAGCAAATGAAAGAAATGAGGAGGTACAAGAACAGAACAGAAAATTTCAAAGATCAGCTTGAGAAGATAAAGTCAAATGTTACAACAAAATGTGCAAAGAATTTTGAAAACCACACAAACAAAAGTAGACAAAATTGATGATTAGGACATATTAAAAATTAAAAACTTCTGTGTATCAAAAGACTTCGCCAGAAGAGTAAAAAGAATGGGGAAAAATCTTGTGCAATGACACATCAGACAAGGGACTCGGTTCTAAAATATATAGGAAATTACAACACCTTTACAAGGAAAAGACAAATAACCCAATTAAAAAATGGGCGCAGGACATGGCAGACACTTCACCAAGGAGGAGATTCAGGCAGCCAACAAACACATGAAGAAATGTTCACGATCACCAGCCATTAGAGAGATGCAAATCAAAACAAAAATGAGATCTCATCTCACACCAGCAATAACAGCAAAGATTTAAAAAAAGTTGTTGTTGTTGTTGTTGTTGTGTGCCGTGGAGTCAGTTCCGACTCATAGCTACCCTACACAGGGTTTCCAAGGCTGTAAATCTTTACAGTAGCAGACTGCCTCATCTTTCTCCCGCAGAATCGCTGGTAGTTTCGAACTGCTGACCTTGCAGCTCACAGCCTGATTTGTAACAAAAGTAGAGAACAACAAATGCTGGTGAGGATGTGAAGAGACTAGGACGCTCCTGCATTGCTGGTGGGATTGCAGAATGATCCAACCTCTCTGGAAAGCAATATGGTGCTTCCTCAGAAGGTTGGAAATAGAAATACCTTATGATCCAGCAATTCCTCTACTTGGTATTTACCCACAAGAAATATAAGGCATAACACAAGTAGATATAGGCACACCAATGTTCATAGTAACACTGTTTACAATAGCAAAAAGATGGAGACAACCTAAGTGCCCATCAACTGATGAATGGATAAACAAACTGTGGTACATACACAAAATGGAATATTATGCTACCTTAAAGAATAACAAGGAAGCTGCAAGCCACCACATAACATGGATGAACCTTGAGGACATTGTGTTGAGTGAAATTAGTCAGTCACAAAAGAAGAAATACTGCATAGGACCACTACTGTAAACGACTAAGAAAAAGAACCCATACTAAAGGAGGGGGTGGATTCTTTGATGGTTACTGGGATGTGGTAGGTGGGGTGAGAGGAGAGATGGGAAGGTGGAGCACAGGGTAGGGAATAGACACAGAATAGTTTGGGTCCTAGGGAGGAGGGCAATACACAAGAAGGGGGAGGGGAATGGAAGAATAAAGCGGACAGGAAAACAATTAGGTAGGTTTGCATGGGCTAAGTGGGACAGAGGTAAATAATGATGTATGCACAACCTCGGAAGAGCAGGGCTCTGGGATACAGGGATTGGGACATGGTTGGACTGAGCAAAAGGGGGGAAATAATGTTAAGATGCTTGGCTGTCTTTTGAATCTTGGTTTCCCTGGCATACCACTATAAAATAGACACTTGAGAGGGAGAGAAAGGAATAGCCAGAAATATCACCATTAGAAAGTTTATAAATCTGTCTTCTGCCTGTAA
>NW_006408578.1:1747836-1760378 GCF_000296735.1 Chrysochloris asiatica | reverse complement strand
GCGGGGCTGATGAAAGGAAATGGGGATAGGTCTCTTGTGATACAATAGCGAATAATTGTTATCAGGACTGATTGTGAGGGTTAGAAATGTAAAGGTAGATGTTTTGTAGCAAAAGGAGGGGAGTGACTGAACTTTGAAGTCTAGAAGCAGAGGTCCCTGGAACCACCAAGGGAGAAGAGCAGAGAGCGGGACCCTACCCAGAGAAGCAGTGACACCAGAGATGGAGGCAGAGACGATGACGTGGAGAGATGGAGCAGCTGGGGACTTTAGACCCAGAGAGGGAGAGGACCTGTGTGCTGACGACTGCGGAGCAGGCTTACAGGGTATACCCTTTGATTGTTTGATGATTCATGGAGGAAACTGTAACCATGGCAATGAAACGATATATGATAGGATGAATGTAACACTAATGTTCTCCCATGTAAACTATCACATAATTCACAATAAAACATTTTAAAAATGTGCAAAA
Source organism: Chrysochloris asiatica (assembly GCF_000296735.1). NCBI lineage: Eukaryota > Metazoa > Chordata > Mammalia > Afrosoricida > Chrysochloridae > Chrysochloris > Chrysochloris asiatica. The sequence goes on along the minus strand of NW_006408578.1, from coordinate 1,759,909 downwards.
ATCTGTAGTCAGAAAACCAAAAAGGAAGAACATGTTCAGCATTTCACAAGCAGGGGAACTGAAGAAAAAATTCAAGCCTCGACTTCCGTTATTGAAGGATTCTCTGGGCAAATGATTGAATGATGCAGAAAGCATCAAAAGAAGATGGAAAGAATACACAGAGTCACTGTACCAAAAGCAAATCGTTAATGTTCAACCCTTTCAAGAGCTAGCATATGATCAAGAGCCAATGATACTGAAGGAAGAAGTCTATGCACAGTGAAGGAATTGGCAAAGAACAGGGCACCAGGAATTGATGGAATAAAAATTGAAATCTTTCAAGAAAGTGATGTGGCACAGGAGACACTCACTCATCTATGCCAAGAAATTTGGAAGACAGTTATTTGGCCAACTGATTGGAAGAGATCTGTATTTGTGCTGATTCCAAAGAGAAGTGACCCAATGGAATGCAGAAGTCATTGGACAATATATTTGATATCTCGTGTGAGTAAAGTTTTATTAAAGGTAATACAGAAATGGCTACAAGCATACATTGACAGAGAACTTCCAGAGGTTCAAGCTGGATTCAGAAGAGGATGTGGAACGAGGGATATCATTGCTGATGTCCAATGGATCTTGGCTGAAAACAGAGAATATCAGAAAGATGTTTACCTGTGCTTTATTGACTATGCAAAGGTTTTCGATTGTGTGGATCATGACAAGCTATGGACAACATTGTAAAGTATGAGTATTCCAGAACACTTAATTGTGCTCTTCAGGAATCTGTACCTGGACCAAGAGGCAGTTGTTTGAAAGGAACATGGGGACACTGAATGATTTAAAATTAAGAAAGGTGTGTGACAGGGTTGTATTCTTTCACCATACTTATTCAACCTGTATGCTAAGCAAACAATCCTAGAAGCTGTGTTATATGAAGAAAAAAACATGGCATCAGGACTGGAGGAAGACTCTTTAACAGCCTGCGATAAGTAGATGATACAGCCTTGCTTGCTGAAAGTGAAGAGGACTTAAAACATTTACTGATGAAGATCAAAGAGCACAGCCTTTGGTATGGATTGCATCTCAATGTAAAGAAAACAAAAATCCTCACCACTGGACCAATAAACAACATTCTTATCAATGGAGAAAAGATTGAGGTTGTCAAGGACTTCATTCTTCTTGGATCAACTAGCAACACTCATGGAAGCAGCAGGCAGGAACTCAAACAACGTATTGCATTAGGCAAATCTGCTGCACAAGACCTTTTTAAAGTGCTGAAGTGGTATTTTCAATAACCTCACATGCATGTGAGAGCTGGACAGTGAATAGGAAGACCATAGAAGAATTGATGCTTTTGAATTATGGTGTTGGAGGAGAATATTGAAAGTGACTGGGCTGTCAAAAGAACCAACAGATCTTTGTTGGACGAAGCGCAACCAGAGTGCTCCTTGTAGGCCAGGATGGCCAAACTTCGTCTCTCGTACTTGACATATTATCGGGAGGGACCAGGTACTGGAGAAAGATATCATGTTTGGTAAGGTGGAGGGTCAGAGAAAAAGAGGAAGACCCCCAGCGAGATGGATTGGCAAAGTGGCAACATCAATGGGCTCAAGTATGGCAACAGTTGTGAGACTGGTCCAGGACCAGGCAGTGTTTCATTCTTTTGTGCATACAGTCCCTATGAGTCGGTACCGACTCGATGGCACCTAACAACTACAACAACAACATGCTAATTGGATGTGTAAGGAGCTCATTGTTAACAATTCGAAACTACCAGCCGTTTTGCGAGAGAAAGATGAGGCTTTCTGCTCCCATAAAGATTTATAGCCTCGGAAACCCTATACAGGGTCACTATGAGTCAGAACCGACCCCTTGACACACCACCACCACCAGCAATTGAGTGTGTGCAAAGCATTTCTTCAAGATGGATTCTACCACAAGGCCTCCTATAGGAGGAGCTGTTGTTATTAAGTGTCGTCATAGTGTTTCTGAGGAGCAGCTGGTGAGCTTGAACCACCGACCTTGCAGTGCAAACTGACCTTGTAATCTAGCACATTAACCCCGCAGCACCACACCAGGATTCCCTAGTAGCAGACAGAACTTATTCTGGGATGTCGAGCAAAGTCGTTCTCAGGACTCTAATTTAGACTCCTCCCAGGGGCTGGCATTCTCCTTTGCCCAGTAGAAGTTTTGTCCTTTCAAGTTATGCCTAGGGCACTAGGTAAACCAGTCCAACCTGTAAAATATCTCACAAGGAAGTGAAAATACAGAATATTTATGGGTGGTCTTCCTGAATGGCAAGTCCCATAGAACATGGAATTTTTATGGGTGGTCTTTCTTAATGGCATGTCCCAGGATGTGGTTGCTCAACTCTGGCCCTGGGCATGTCCTGCACATCTTTACAATTGCCCAAGGAAGGAAGGGCGTAGGCCTCAACATTCCTCAAGATTCAAGTGACTCATGTCTAGTCCCAACTTCGGGACCCTCTTTTCCCCCTGCCTCTCTCTTACATGTGGTATTTGTGTTACCTTATCATGAGGTATCAAAAACACTTGGAAACCCCCAAACTTCTCTTGGTATCATGGTTTTTATGAAATCTCCCATGAATCTCAGCTCAATTCAACCCCTCAGTTCCAAACATTTTCCCTCATCCTCTTTCTCTTCAATACCAACCCATTTAATCCTCCTCAAAGGGTCTTTAAAGGAAAGCACCAGGTAGGGTAGTTTCCTGGGTACCCAACAAATTATGTTTGTGGCCCTGGAACACAAAGGTTTGGGTGAGGTGAAAATATGGGGAGAACAAAACATACGTAATCATCTCAATAAATTGTCCTTCAAAGATATCAATTCAATGACTTAAAAACATAATAGTCCTTTTTCATAATCATATGCCTTTCTATTACAATGTTTTATTGAATCCCCAGCAAATGTACTCACATTTTCTAGATTGCTGCAAAAAACACCTGACTTCTTCTAAGTACTGTATCCACGGAACAAGCTGTGATGATGTTGTTTGTGTGAAAATGCCTGTGTCCCGTCAGCAACAGGGTGACTGTGGAACAATTGCTGGTTAATTCTGAATAACACCCTCCGATTCAATGGAAAAGAAGGACAAGAAAGAAGGAATTGTGTCTTGGAGGAGGGGGCCTCTCAGCTAAGGAAAAGAGTGATTCTGGTTCTCTTAGTGCTGAACTCAGAAGATTCATCAGCAGATAAACGGATTGTCAAATAAAATACAGAACACACAAACTCCAATTTCAGATAAAGAAGCAACATTTTTTTTAGTATAGTAAGACCTTTCAATATTTGGAAATAAGTATACTGATATTGTATATATGAACTCCTGGTGTGGCGTTGTGGGTTAATGTGCTGGACTGCAAAGTTGATTTGAACTACAAGGTCGACAGTTCAAGCTTAGCAGCTGTTCCTTGGAAACCTATATAGGGTTTCTATGAGTCGAAACTGACTCAATAGCACTTAACAACAACAACAAGAAAGGAAAAGGAATTAGCTATTCCTTCACTAAATTCTGGCTCTACTCTCTTTAAACAATACCTCGGCCTCCTTTTGGATGGAGATCACTGATTCAAGAGAAGGATTTTCCAGTTCTGTAGGAAAAGTCTCCTTTTTACCTGTAACCAGTTGCTCTGAAGTCAGTTCCAACACATGATAACGCCATGTGTGTCTGAGTAGAACTATGCTCCATAGGGTTTTCAATGGCTAATATTTCTGAAGTAAGTTGCCAGGTTTGTTTCTGAGATGCCTCTGGGTACAGGCAAATCTCCAAACTTTTGTTTAGTAGCTGAATTCATTAACCAATTCATTTCCACCACCAGGAACTTCCCACTGCCATCAAGACCTACGGGGCAGTTCTACTCTGTCATATAGGGCTAAAATCATACTAACCTTATATGATAGAGTGGAACTGCCCCATAGGGTTCCCAAGGCTGTGATCTTTATGGAAGACAGCCACATCTTTCTCTCATGGAGTGACTGACTGGTGGGTTTGAACTACTGACCTCTCAGTTAGCAGTCAAGTGCTTAACCACTGTTCCCTGGACACAGGAGGACTGTGGGACTTTGGCACAGAGTCCAGCCCAGGGGTTGGAGTCTTGTGAGCATCAGCAAGCATCTGGGTCATTCCAGGGAGTTCTGGCAGCAATAAGGCAGGGTACAGAAATGGATTCAGGGTGGAGGGAGGCAAGAAGCATCACAAGGGTCCCAGCCAAACACCATGAGGGAAACCCCAGGGACTCACAGAAATCACTAGCTGAGGCTCTATGGTACGGTATGGAGGAAGGAGCCCAGCCCAGCCCGGCCCAGCCCAGTGAAATCTGAGTTCTGACAGCTAATTTGACCTCATTTGTACCCGCAGACTGGTGAGGCCTGGAAACTTTCAAGTTACAAATAGACACACACCCGCATTTATCACATTACATTACAATCCACAGTTTACATAACTCTCTCCCCGCCGCTCTGTGTACTTCTCAAGCATACAAAGCAAACCATTTAGTTTTCTATTCTGAGTACTAGCACATGGCACGTAGTGGGTACACAGCCAATGTTGGTGAATAAATGAGATGCCTAGAGCAATCTCGTGCTATACCCAGAGCACAGGACACAGATGGTTAAGAGGTAGAATTCTTGTCTTCCATGTGGGAGATCCAGGTTTGACTCCGGCCAGTACACCTCATACCTGGGTACCACCCATCTGTCTTTGGAGGCTTTCGTGTTGCTTCGATGCTCAGTGGGTATTAGTGGGGCTTCCAGATGAAGACATACTAGGGAAAAAGGCCTGGTGATCCACTTCGGAAAATCAGCCAAAGAAAACCCTGTGGGTCACAATGAACTCCCATAGAACCAATATGGAGACAAAGCAGGACAGGGGAGCATTTCATTCAATTGTGCATGGGGTCAAAGCTCAATCGAGAGAAGCTAACAAGAGCAAAAGAGCCATATAAGCTAATCCCCAACTCCAAAGCAGTATTATATGAGGATCATAATAAATTATGGTTTCAAAGAATGGGAATTTTAGTACCATGGGCTACCAAAGGAACAAACAGCTCTGTGTTGGAAGAAGTACAGCCAGAATGCTCCCTGGAAGCCAGGATGACCTGACTTCATCTCTCATACTTCAACATATTATCAGGAGGGACCAGTCCTTGAAGAAGGACATCATGTTTGATAAAGTGGAGAGTTGTAGAAAAAGAGGAAAACCACTGAGCTGGATTGGCACAGTGGCAGCAGCGATGGGCTCAGGTGTAGCAACAATTGTGAAGTTGATTCAGGCAGTGTTTCATTCTGTTGTGTACAGGGTCGCTATGAGTTAGTACCGACTCGATGGCACCTAATAACAACAAATGTCTTTACAGAAGGAGACTACCACATATTTTTCCCTCAGAGTTAATGGCAGGTTTGAACCACTGACCTTTTGGTTCCCAGCTGAGTGCTTAACTACTGCATGACCAGAGTCCATTTGGCAGATCAGCCAACTGCCCCGAATGAAGAAGTCTCCGAGTCACTAATACAACATAAGGCCATAATGTGACACAGAACCTTTCAAGCTGACAGAGTGCGGAAACAGTCTCAGCATCCCTGTCAGTGGCTATAGGGGCTTCTCCCCCCCCCCCCCCCCCCCCGCACTCTGTTTGCTCAGCAGGGGTCATAACAGGAGGTAATCCTATTAAGTTTCAGCTGCTGTACCACCATCCGCTCTGTCAGACTGGCATTGAGGCCAGCAGTTCCATCACATTGAAGCTCAACTCTTGGTGATGATCCTCGGCTTGGGAGAAGATGGCACAGGAAGCCGTGAATTACAAAGATGCTTGTCCTCTTCCCCCAAGCCCACTTTCTTTCTACCAGTTCGATTGATCTTTTAACAGTTGTAGAGAAGCTCCACATTCCCATCGCCTCTATTTCTCCTGCTATTGATGAGCAGGAAAAGAACCTGACCCAGAAAGGCCAACTCTTCAAACATTCTGCAACAACAACAGTGGAGATTAGCCACCAGGATCCAAGGTAGTTTTTCAGACAAAGCAAATAATTATTTCCAAAGCAAGAAAAATGAAGTATATCAATTATAATGTTTATGATCAATTATAAAGGATTTCAGAAGAAGTGGCTGTTCATAGACTAGAGCAGCTCCGCAGGGTTTTCTTGGCTATAATCTTAATGAAAGAAGATTTCCAGGTCTTTCTTCTGAAGCACCACTAAGTGGGCTTGAACTGTTTATCTGCAGGTTATCAGTCGAGCACAAATTGTTTGCACAACTTAGGGGCTCTAAGCTTTAATAATAGCTGGTGTTCTTTCCTAGGATCGTTATAGTAAAGTAAATGATGTATCAGCTCATCACAACTATACAAAAAGATTCAAAGTCAGTGATGAAGATTCAAAGACAAAGATGAAACACAATTATCAATTCCATATCTAAATGAGACTAGTTTAATAAGACAGATACGATCTAGAAGCTCGCTAATTTTCCATTTGTGCATTGTATGCATATTTTTAACACTATCTATGCAAAAGATCCAAAGATAGATCAGTAGGAATCCTGCCCTCCAGGATAAGCTACCCTAGTCTGCAAGATGATATATGTGAATAAATGAGAAAGCAGACATGGAGTTCTGGTGTGGCACTGTGGATGAATACACTAGACTGCAAAGTCAATTTGAACCACAAGGTCAGCTGTTCAAGGTCATCAGCTGCTCCTCAGAAACCCCATACAGGGTTGCTATGGGTCGGAACCAACTCCACAGCACTTAACAACAACAACAAACAAAGCAGACATAGCAAGTGGGGTAACAAGTCAACAACACCTGTTTTAGAATTTGGAAAGGGAGGAGTTTCCAACAGGTGAGGATAAGTAAGTTACCAATGGAAGGAGAGCTGCTCTATCGCACAGGTAACTGAGAAGCTTCTTGGGAAGGACAAAGGGTACCCACTGGATTAGACAAGCCACCTTATAAAGATGCTTTCACAGCTAAGCAGGGTCACCATGCTTCCAGGCCCTGACAAGAGAACTGACAGATAAACTCTTCCAGCTCTGTGCGCTTTGGATCCTTGCCAAATTTCTGAGGCAGGAAAGAAGGACTGAAACATAGGGAAACTCTGTTGTGGTCTTAATGCCGGGTGTGGCATGTGGGGGTGAGGGCGAGGCAGGGAGCTTCATTTTCACCCACCCACTTCAAGCAGAGCCTGAAGGGTTGGAGAAGCGAGAGAACCTCTGGGTTCCTCACTCAGGAAGCCTCTGAAGCAGAAGATGGGAATGCCATTCTAGATCTGCCATCCCTCTTTGGTAGTTGCAGTTAAGTTTCCACCATTGTCATAGACATTCACAATCACAGTATTGGTCCCAAGACTCCAGCCTGAGCAAGAGCTTACAGAGGGTGTGTGCCCTGTGACTGGGGTAGTTTTATACCTCAGTGCAGAGATGGCACAGGGATACTCCTGGCACCCTTCAACTGGTGGTTTCCTTATGGACTACATGAAGAATGTGATATGTGAGCTGGGCCTTGAATTAAGAGGAATATTTGGCCATCTGGCTCAAGGGGAGAAATATATCCAAAGGTTCTACACAAAAGCATACAGTGAACAAAAATAAAATAAAAAGAAGAAAATATATGTTTCCAGAAATGAAAACATTCAGGCACACACATCCACATTGTCCTTTTACCTTCTTTTGTGTGATTTCTCCTACACGTCTGTCAGCTCAGGGACAGAGTCTTGACTTTTTCCACATCCCAACTCTCTAGAGTTCACTTATTTTAAATTTCAAGAAACTGTTAATAATCTTAAGACATTCTAAATAGATGTAACATTCATCACCAGCTCCTTCGGAATACAGGTTGCTGTACCTGTCTTGTTAATTTTTCTCACATTAAGTTCACCCCCAACGTAGTCCATATTTCATTTTTTACCTCCTCAAGCAATTTGTGTATTTCCCTGACGTTAGTACCCATGGGTGATGGAAGTCAGGGCACCAGGAAAAAGGAGAGAGCCACAGGGTCTGTGGCTCCAAGGAAGACCCTCCTTCTGAGACAAGCAGAAATTGGAGATGATGGTTCAAGAGCTGAAATACTTGGAACACAGTTCAGCAGCCATGTCTTGCTACTCAAAGCATATTGGGGACCAACAGTATCCGCATAAGTTGTTAAATATGTAGAATCGCAAGCCAATGCAAGAATGACTGCACCAGGTTCTGTATTCAAATAGGATCCCAGTGAAGGATTTGGAAGGTATAGTTATAGATAACAGACAACTACTTCACAATAGGGTTTTAACCTCCACCTATGTCAGAGTTCCTGCATGGTGTAAACAGTTGACACACTAGGCTACTTAGCAAACGGTTGGAGGTTCAAGTCCATCCAGAGGCACCACAAAAGAAAGCAATGGTGATCTACTTCCAAAACATCAGCTATTGGAAACCCTACAGAACACACACTTGGGATCCAGCTCTACTGTAGACACACTTGGGGTCAGAATCAGTTTGATGACAACTGTTTATTTTATTTTATAAACTGTGTTATCTCTTCTAATCCTCAAAATAGCCTGATATCAACATTCAGATCTCTTTTTTTGCAGATTAAAAAACAAACAAACAAACAAAAAAAAAACCCTAGATAGACAGGTTAAATCATTTACCTAAGATTATACAGCTACCTTAGCACAAAGCAATTATGCCTGCTTTCAAAGGTATAGTCGTATTCACTGCATTCCTGAAGTCCCAGATGGAGTCAAGCAATAAAGGGAGATGTGGAAGAGATGTAGTCACTATCAGTGAAGACATCTGTCAGCAGGAAACCAAGCCCAACGGCCTAGAATCCAGGGTCTAGGAACCATTTCTGAAGGCCATGGAGAGACTGGCAGGAAGAAAACTGAGCCCCAGGAAGTCTTGGTGTGACACCATAGGATAAGCACTCAACCTCAAGGTTGATTTGAACTGCAAGGTTGCATGTTTGAACTCACCAGTTGCTCCCTGGAAACCCTGTACAGGATCACTATGAATTGGAACTGACTCAATGACACTTAACAACAACAAGTTCTCCAGGGTCTATAATACTATGCAACGAATCCAGCAACAGACCTGTCCCACCTGTACCTGGAACAAAGCAAAAGCCCCGTTCAGCAGGCAGCCAGCCAAATGAAATGTTAGGGCATCAAATCAAAGTTCTGGACATTTTTTTTCCCCCTCCACTATGGAAAACAGTATGCCACTTCCTTTAAAAGTTGGAAATTGAGATACTGCATGATCCAGTAATTCCACTCCTAGGTATATTTCCTACAGAAATAAGAGCTGTGATTCAAATAGACATATATACATTTGTATTCATTTCAACACTATTCACAATAGCAAACAGATGAAATCAGCCTAAATGTCTATCCATGGAATGATGGATAAGCACACTTTGATACATACACAAATGGAATACTACACAATGTTGAAGAACAACGTTGAATCTGCACAGCTCCTCACAATGTGGATGAACCTGAAGGACATTATGCTGAGTGAAATTGTCATTGTTGTTAGTGCTAGCTAGTCAGTCATAGTAACCCTTTGTAGGATTTCCAAGAAGCAGCTGGTGGATTTGAACTGCTGACCTTGTGGTTACCAGTTCATTGCTTATTCTACAGCACCACACCAGGACTCCTGAATAACATTAGTCAATCAAAAAATGACAAATATTGTATGAGACAATTACTATAAAAAAAATTTTTTTTAATAAAACAAGAAAAATTTTTCACACACAAAAAAAATTCTTTGATAGTTACTAGGGGTGGGACTCCTGGTGTGGCACTGTAGGATCAGCACTAGACCTTGAACCACAAGGTGGGTAGTTCAAACCCACCAGCTGCTCTTTGGAAATCCTATACAGGGTCACTAGTAGTCACAACCTACTCCATGGGCACTTAACAACAAAGGGTAAGAAGGGAAGGGAGGGGAAATTACTAACTAGAGTTGTTGTTAAGTGCCGTTGAGTAGGTTCCAATTCATAGGGACTCTATATAGAGTTTCCAAGAAGCAGATGGTGGGTTTGAACTGCCTACCTTGTGGTTCTCAATCCAATGCTGATCCTGCAGCTCCAAACTAGGATTGCACTAATTAGAGTAGACATATTAGCTTGAGTGAAGAGGAAGGTTATACACAATAAAAACATGGTCAGCAAAAAATAAAATAAATTTTTTTTTTTTGAGTCCTTGACGCTATTTGCATAATCCCTGATGCAATAGCTACATGCTTGGCTGCTAACCAAAAGGTTGAAGGGTTGAGTCTACACAGAAGTGTTGTAGAAAAGGCCTGATGATCTATTTTTGAAAAACCAAACACTGAAAACCCTTTGGACACATATAGGGTTGCCATGAGTCATAGTAGACTTGACAGTAATTGGTTGGTTAGATCTTTCCTGCCCAGGATCAGACCTGGGCCTGAAAGCATGAGGTAAGTGGTAGCACTATAGAGGAAGAGGTTGCAGGAGGCAGGCGGGTTCTGAGAAGATGCTGATATCCAGAGGTAAAGGGTCAGTAGCATCAGAGGCGGCTCTCAAACTTGTGCTACACTGGGAAGCCAGCCCAGGGGTTGCCTTGGCAGGGATTGCAAGACTCTGCTGAGAGACCTTGCCCCAGTAGAGTCTCCCTGGATTCCCAAATACTCAGCTGATGTGCAAACAGCCTCCATCTTAAAGGAAAGCTCTCCATCTAGATCTGCTTGCTGTCAAGCAAAAGTTACTGGGAAAGGACATCCTCATTCCTAACAGGCAACTAGAAAGCAACTGAGGGACCGTAGAAAGCCATTTAATGACATTTTTTAGACCTGCTCTTTTATTTCTGGAGTTCCATTGAGATTTCCACAAGCCTTAACATCTTGCAAGTCTTCCCTGCAAAGGCCAGGGAACATGCCTAGGGCATTAACCTTGAAGCTCTGTGTTCTAAGACACAGATTACAACAGACTCCAAGTCAGTCTAACCTTTCCTTCACGTTGTTACCAAATTTGTCTTCTGAAATCCATGCTTTCCCATCACACCCTTGCTTAAGGACTTCTACTGCTGGTGGGAGCAAGACCAAACTCACATTTTGGTGAAGCCGTTGGTCAACAGACCCTCTTCACACTATGCTATGTCACCTACAGCCTCCTTCTCAGTCAGCCCCAGCTCCTTGGTACTCTACAGCAGCCAGGCGCTGAGTTTCCCTCCTACAGTAGCTCCCACCAGCAGAGCTACCCACACAGAGGTGAAACCAAGCCAAGACCAAAGTCTTACTGCAACAGACCCATGAACTGTGTTGTCCACACAGCTGTGGGTGTTTCTTATAGGTTGGAGGAAAGGGTGTAGTCTAACAACCAGCTCTTCATCAGAGAGAATGTAAAACAAACTTTGCAGAAAATTGGATTAAGAGATCATAAACTCTTTGAAGCCCCCTTGTATTTGTGGTTAGTGTCATCAAGATGGTTCCAACTCATAGTGACCCCGTGTACGGTTCTGTGGAGCATCTGGAACATTTGAACTGCCAACTTTGTGGTTCAAAGTCCAGTGCTGATCCAACAGTGCCACTATATGTATAATATAAACTATTGCTATCCAGTTAGTTCTAACTAATGGTAACCCCAAATGTGTCAGAGTAAAAACTGTGCTCTACAGAATTTTCAAGGGCTGATTTTGTTTCTAGGTGGACTGGGACCTCCAATCTTTTGGTTAATTGCCAAGCCTGTTAACCATTTGCACAACCTAGAGACTCAATATACATTATAAACTTATTGATCTGCAGTCCTGGTAGCATAGTGGGTTACACATTGGGCTGCTAATCTCAAGGTCAGCAGTTTGAGCCCACAAGGCACTCCATGGGGGAAAGATGAAGCATTCTGCTCTGGTAAAGATTTACAGTCTTGGAAACCCTTTACAGGCTTGCTATGAGTTGAAACCAGCAACACAACACACATAGTATGGTAAATTCCACATAGTCAATTGATCATCATCATTTCTATCATAAAACTGATGCTGAAGTATGCATGATAGAATTCTGCAAAACCAACGATTTGTTCATTTCAAATACCTTCTTTACGAAGCATAAGAGACGACTGTACACATGGACCTCACCAGATGG
>NW_006408578.1:1738861-1745765 GCF_000296735.1 Chrysochloris asiatica | reverse complement strand
CAAACTTCATCTCTCATACTTCAGACATATTGTCAAGAGGGACCAGTCACTGGAGAAGGATATCATATTTGGTAAGGTGGGTGGTCAGGGAAAAAGAGGAAGACCCCCAACGAGATGGACTGGCCAAGTGGCAGCATCAATGGGCTCAAGCGTGGCAACAGTAGTGAGGTTGGCCAAGGATCAGGCAGTGTTTCGTTCTGCTGTACATAAGGTCGCTATGGGTTGATACTGACTCAATGGCACCTAACAACAACAATTGATCCTCAAAACTTCCATTGATTTTTTTAAAAAATTTTACTGTAGTAAAATATATGCAATAGTCCCTGAGTTATGATGCATTGTAGTTACAATAAACTGGATTTAAGACTGCATTTTGGGGGGTACATCTTGTCATTGGTGAGACATTGTTTGTGTCACTGTTGCATACAATGTTGCAGTGCATAATTTGCCATTGCTATCATTCTCAGGGCCTCATTCCAGGTTGTTCAACTAATGGGTTTACAAAGACAACAACAATGAAATTAATAATGAAGGGAAGAAAAAGAGGTAGTCAGTTTAGTCAGAGCTGACTTAATGATGGATTGGTCAGAATAGAAACCCACTATAAGTCAGGGGTTACCTGTTTAACATCAAATTAGCCATTTTAGCCATTGTTTAGCATATAATAAATTCCATGATATTAATCGTATTCACATTATACAATCTTCACCAATATTTCCAAAACTTTTCCAACACCCCAAACAGGAAGTCTATACCCATTAAGCACTAATTCTTCATTCTCTTACCCCATCCTGCCTCTAATAACCACTCTACACTCCAACTATGCATTTGGCTATTCTAGGTATTTCATATAAATGGGATCATACAATAGCTGTTCTTTAATGTTTGACTCAATTCACTCAGCATCATGTTTTTAAGGACCATTTATGTTGTAGCCTGGATCAGAACTTCATTACTCTTTAAGAGTCAATAATATCCCATTGTGTAGCTAGACCCCATTTGGTTTAATCATTTGCCTGCTGGTAGACATTTGGGTTGTTTCTACCTTTTAGCTATTGTGGATAATACTGTGATGGCATTCACTGAATTTTGACAAACATTTTTGTAGCTAAACTATAATTGTAATTGACACATAAGTATAACCCCAGTATTTGTTGTTGTTGTTGTTAGGTGCCATCCAGTCGGTACTGACCCATAGCTACCTTATGCACAGCTGAACAAAACACTGCCCGATCCTGGGCCAACCTCACTAATGTTGCCATGCTTGTGTCCATCGATGCTGCCACTTAGCCAATCCCTCCTGACAATAGGTTCGAAGTATGAGAGACCAAGTTTGGCCATCCTGGCCTCCAAGGAGCACTCTGGCTGCACTTCTCCCAACACAGATCTGTTGGTTCTTTTGGCAGCCCATGGCACTTTCAGTATTCTCCTCCAACACTGTAACTCAACTGTCCAGCTTCCGCAAGCATATGAGGTTATTGAAAATCCCATGGCTTGGGTCAGGCTCACCTTAGTCATCAAGCTGACGTGTTTGCTTTTCAACACTTTAAAAAGGAGTCCTGGTGTGGCGCTGTGGGTGAATGTGGTGGACTGCAAGTCACTGTGAATCAGAATCAACCCCACAGCATTTACTACAAGAAGTCACAAAAAGAACTCATGTACTTCTCTTCATCGCTGTTAAGTGCCATGAAGTTCACTCCAACTCATAGCGACTCTGTTCAGGTTTTCCAAGGGGCAGCTGGTGGATTTGAATCATCAACTTTGCAGTTAGTAGTTCAGTGCTTATCCTACAGCACCACACCAAGACTCTACCAAGACCAAGTTGTTGTTAAGTGCCATTGAGTCAGTTCTGACTCATAGTTACCCTGCATAGGGTTTCACAGGAGCAGCTGGTGAGCTTGAACTAACATCTTTGTACTTCAAACCAACCTTGGGGTCCAGTGCTTATTCTATACTGCCAAAATCTATTATACTACAAGTATATCAGAGTCCTGGTGTGGCACTGTAGGTTAAGCACTGAACTCTTGACTGCAAAGTCAGTGGTACAAACCCAGCAGCCGCTCCTGGGAAACTCTATACAGGGTCACTATGGGTCGGAACTGACTCGACAGCACTTAACAGCAACAATGGGACTTTAGAGAGGGGGAGATTAGAATGCACTGGGCAGGGTTGGAGAAGGTCTACTAGATTGACTTGTAAAATCTGGTGAACTGGAATCATCGACCTTACGGTTCACAGAGACTTTGCAGTCCAGCACATTAACCCACAGTGCCACACCAGCCTGTTTATATATAGTATCCCATTATCCTCTAGGAGTTCTGGGTCAGCAGTTCGAAACTACCAGCTGTTTTACAGGAAAAAATGAGGCTTTCTGCTCCCGTAAAGACTTACAGCCTCGAAAACCCTGTACAGGGTCTCTATGAGTCAGAACTGACTCCACAGCACATAACAACATTATCCTCTAGCTGAGTTTTATTTTTTACTCTCCTCCCTCTCTGTTTGATTTATAAAATCTTTGGAAAGAGATACCATGATCTTCTTTGTTGTCTTTCTCTGTTCAAATTCAGGACTAAACTGGTTGTTGTTGTTAAGTGCTGTGGTGTCGATTTGTACTTATAGAGAGTCTGTACAGGGTTTTTGAGGAGCAGCTTGTAGGCTTTAACTGCCAACCTTGTGGTTTGTAGTCCATAGATTAGTGGTGGTAGTTGTGGTTATGTGCCATGCAGTCGGTTCCAACTCTTAGCAACCCTGTATAGGGTTTCTGAGGCTGTAAATCTTTATGGGAGCAGAAAGCCTCATCTTTCTCCAATGGAACCACTGGTGGTTTCGAACTCCTGACCGTGAGATTAGCAGCTTGACTCGTAACCACTATGCTACCAGAGCTCCTTGTAGACTGGTAACAGGGGCTTAATAAATGCTTGTCACTTATATAGAGACTAAGCAAATTGTCTTTAAGAAGCAATTTTGTCTTCAACCCAGATTAGAGAACCAGGACTTGGTTCAGGGGAAGGCAGAAATAAAATTCAAAGGTATCCATCATTTCTACTCACACGCTTTAGCAAGCCTGGAAAGACCAAGGGTAGATCTTAACAAGTGAAGATATTTAGGGTTCCGTGACTGTTCCTTATGGGATTGTGCTCGAGATAGAAATAATAGCTAATAGCCCAGGAAGGATAAAGAGCACCCTTATTTATTAGTTGGGGACCTGGTGTGGCTCTGTGGAATAAGCACTGGACCACAAGGTCGGTTTGAACTGCAAGGTCAGTAGTTCAAGTTCACCAGCCTCTCCTTGGAAACTCTATATAGGGCCGCTATGAGTCAGAACAACTCGATGGCACTTAACAACAACAACACAGTATTCATCACTATACCAGTGGTCTTGTCTCATATCATCTTCTTTCAAATGGCTCTCTCTGAGAGAACCAGAAACAAACAATCTTATTTACACTTGGTACAACCCTTAATGAACACTCTGGAAGCCTGCCCTGCAGATCCAGAGGTGCCAAAAACCATAGGTTTTCTAAATGGCATTCTCCAACCTGTGTTGTCTCCAAAAAGGAATTTGATACCCAATTTTCATATTCTAGTCTAGAACTTTCTAGGATGGAACTTTGAGTCCCTGCTTGTAAACAGTCTGGAAATCTGAGGGAAGGAGGCATCATTTGACTCCAAAACATTTACCATGAGAATCACCAACAAGCCAGGGTATGAAATTTTTCTCATTTATGAACCATGAAATGAGAAAATAGCTAAAGTGAGGTGGCCAAACCATAGAATAAGTTCCTCCAAATATGCTGAGATAAAAATCTAGGAACATAACTGAGATTGATGAGAGAGAGAAAGCCAATAAAACACTAAACTTAAAAGAGCATCCATTTGTGGGATGAAGTGGAGTTGAACTAGATAACTTATTAAGCCATGTTCCTTGAAGGAAAACAGAAAATAAAAATATTCTCACAACCTGCATTAAGAATGTTGGACTTGACGAATTTTAACCCTGGGGTTAGAAACTAGAATATGTTTGAACTAATTTAATAGTAGAAGGAGAGAAGCAAAGAAATAGAATGAAGAAGACAAATTTTATGAGAAACAAACACCAATTTTCAAACTGTTACCAACAGCAAAGAGGAATATCCATAACCCAGCGAAAGCAGGCAGATCATCCAAGTCCTTGGGAAAGTAAGGATTAGATATTTATGTGCTGATGATATCAGATTACTCAGTAATCAAGTAAGCATGAGCTTATTTGTGTCTACTTACTAATTTGTAGTGAACAATGTCACAATTCTTTTTCATCACTTCAAACATTCTGCTTCTATGTATGGCTAGCATCTGCCTCTTGCCCAGTCCTACAGCATCCTCCTACAGAAAGTCTCTTCAAATTTATAGTTCATGACAGAGAAAAAGTATCCAGTCATCAAGTAATCAAGGTAAGCACAGAATTACTTATGCTTAGTGGTTACGAATTGAGCTGCTAATCTCAAGGTTGGAAGTTCAAAACTACCAGCTCTTCCGTGGGAGAAAGATGAGACTTTCTGCTCCTGTAAAGATTTGCAGCTTCGGAAACTGTGTGTGCAGGGTCACTATGAGTCGGAACCGACTCCACGGTACTTAACAACAACTTATTAGTCTGTAATGAACAGCTTTATGTGGTTTGTTTTTTTTTTTTTACCTTGCATATTGGGTAATCTGGAGTCCTGGTGTGGAGCTGTGGGTCAATGCACTGGACTACAGTGTTGGTTTGAACTTCAAGGTCAGTGGTTCAAGCTCCACCAGGCTCTCTTCAGAAACCTTATACAAGGTTACTATGAGTTTATGAGTCTGAGACGACTTGACAGCACTTAACAACAACAACAACAGTGGGTAATACACACCTGCGTGCTAAACAGCACATAACAATTTTATATGAGTCCGTGGGATGGGTTGTAAACTGCCTTCCCTCTAATAAGCCCTCCTCTTTTTTCCCCAACTGACTACCTGAAAGAAAATATTTGCTTTGGGCTTCTAAAAAGATGGTGAAATATATGTTGTCTTGGTATGGTGTTGTAGGATAAAGCACTGGACTGCAAGGTCAGTTTGAACCACCAGCTGAGTCAGAACCAACTCAAAGGCACTGAATGATAATAACCGCAACTTTAAACATGTAAAGGTATCAAAATAAAACTTTGCTCTTGTTGTTAGTGCTGTTGAGTCAGTTCCAACTCATAACGACCCTGTATAAGGTGTCTGAGGAACAGCTGGTGAGTTAGAACCACCAACTTTGCAGTTCAAACCAACCTCATGGTCCAGAGCTTATCCTACAGCACCACATCAGGACTCCAAAATAAAACCTATGGGAGAGAATCCCAAGTCAACGACACAGTTCTGCCTGTGTTTAAAAAATAAAGCCAGATTTTAAAAGATGATAATAATAAATAAAACCCCACACTCCAAAGTGTGATTCTGTGGCAATTTACATCGTGAAAGCCAGGTTGTAATGGAAACCATAAATGCCATTAACAACAATACTGTCAGCAGGCCCTGACCCTGCTGTAGCAATGGCCTTGAAAGTATATCTCCCAGCTCATGATCACCTGATGAGACATTGCATCTTTGATTGGAATAATTATGAAAAGTAATTTTCTCCATAAAATCAAGAAGCTACAAAAAATAGGTTTCTACTTCTTGGCTTACATTAGATCATTTTCTACATATAGTATGTTACTGTGATAGTTACATTGAGTTGTCGCCTAAAATACAGCCAGAATTAGCCTTAGAAGCAAGGCTGAGGAGACATTTGCCTTTATTCTGGACACATCACTAGGAAATGACATTATGGTTGGTAAAGTAGAGAGTTCACAGAATGAGGAAAACCCTCAAAGAGATGGATTGACATAGCAGTCGATACTGGATTCAAACACATCATAGGTTATGAAGATGGTACCAAACCGAGGCAATGTTTTGTTCTGCTATACATAACATCTCCCATGAATGGAGGCTGTCCTGGACCATCTGATTTACTTTGACCAATGAAAATTGTCAAGGATGGCAGAAGTGGAATCTTGTCTTTTTGCAAGACTACCATGTAAAGCCCTGTACAGGGTCGCTATGGGTCGGAACCGACTCGACGGCACTTAACAACAACAACAACAACCATGTAAAGAGGTCGATTCACCATACTTGTAAGGAAAGATATGCCTATCAAGATCCTCCTTCTCCCTGTCTGTATCTTGGGCAGAGATCAGGGTGAAGGTTACAAGGAGATGCTTCTTCCCCTTCTGTGACCAGAAATCCTGGTCCTGCCTTTCTAACCTGCAACAGTCACTCGGAGGTTGTTCAGAGAAAAGTTGCAGAACTCTTTAGGTCTCCATGTGCTCATCTACAGAGTGAAAGAGTTGGATGACATTTTCCCTAGAGTCCCTTTTGCATCTTTTCTGTGCCTGAGCTTGTTCATGCTGCTGTAGGCCTCTGTGGCCCCCACCAGCAAGGATGAGAATGGTACCCGTTTGGACTACAGACAGATTTCCACACCTGTTTTTTGTTGCTGTTGTTAACATGGCTCATTTTTATTAAACATAGAGAATGACTCATGAAGTTAATATTGTCTATTCACTATGTGCAAACATCATCAGTAGCTTCCAGGTATGGGGCACGTTGGTGCCAGGCCAGGTGTTCCATGTATTGTTTCCAATCCTCATAACCCACAGGTGCCAGGCTTCTCCAGATGGTGAGTACAAATGAGGGCACATTCACAATCAGTTCCTCCCACTTCAATGCTCTTGTCTGTGCTTCCCATTATTTCTTCACTCTGGTAGCGTAGTGGTTACGAATCGGGCTGCGAATCTTAAGGTCAGCGGTTCGAAACTACCAGCCGCTCCGCGGGAGAAAGATGAGGCTTTCTACTCCCGTAAGGATTTACACCCTC
>NW_006408578.1:1725362-1732947 GCF_000296735.1 Chrysochloris asiatica | reverse complement strand
ATCTCTCATACTTCAGACATATTGTCAGGAGGGACCAGTCACTGGAAAGGATATCACGTTTGGTAAGGTGGAGGGTCAGAAAAAAAGAAGAAGACCCCCAATGAGATTGGCCAAGTGGCAACAGAGATGGGCTCAAGCGTGGCCACAGTAGTGAGGTTGGCCCAGGATCGGACATTGTTCTGTTGTGCATAAGGTTTGTAATGGTCGGTACCGACTTGATGGCACCTAACAACAACAACAACAACCTACAACCTGACTTTTATCACTAATCCTGCCCCAACAATCCATTTGTTGATCTTGTTTCTTTTTGAACCAAATTAGATGGAGTTTATGTTCTTTCCTAAGAAACTCAGAACATGTGTCTATTAGTTGTCTAGGACTGTTATAACAAACTATCATAAACTGGATGGCTTAGGGAAATAAAATTTCATTTGCTCATAGTTCTGGAGGCTAGGAGTCGTAACTCAGGCTATCAGAGTACTGAGTCCTTTTGGGGTGCTCTCAGGAAGAATCTGTTCCACGCCTCTCTTCTAGCTTCTAGTAATGACCAGCAATCCTTGGCTTCACTTCTATCTCTGTTTCCATCGTCACACCCTGTCTTCCCTTTGCATGTCCCTGTATTTTTCCGTGCCTCTTCTCTTCTATAAAATAATGGTTATTATGCTATCTTGGGTGCTGCTAGAACAGAAAGACCACAATTGGTGGCTTTTACAAACAGAAATGTCTCCTCTCACATTTTAGGAGGCTAGCCGTTTGAATTCAGGATGCCAGCTACAGGGAAGTCTTTCTCATTCTGTCACCTCTGGTGGAAAGGTCCTTGTTAGCAATCATTCCCTGAATCTAGGAATGTTTTAGGCCAGGGACCCTAGCTCCACAAGACCAGTTCTGCTCCCAGCTCTTCTTTCTTGGTAGTAGGAGGTTCCCCTTGCGCTGCTCACCTACCTTTGGTTTTATCTTTTATAGGATAGTAAGGAGAACAATGAGGCTTGTCATGAGTCAGTCAGCTGGGTTTTTGTTTTTTTATAGGATTATGGCCCGTCCTACCTGCTGCGGCACTGTGGGTTAATGCGCTGGACTGCAAAGTCAGTTTGAACTACGAGGTCGGTGGTTCAAACTCACCAGCTGCTTCTTGGAAACCCTATACAGGTTTGCTATGAGTCAGAACTGACTAGACAGCATTTAACAACAACAACTCCAGTAAGACCTCATGTTAACTTTACTGATAACACCTTCAAAGATCCCGTTTCCAAATGATGTCATCTTCATAGGTAACAGGTGTTAAAATTTCAACATATCTTTTTGAGGACACAATTTGATGTATAATACTATGCAAAGCAAAGTATGGAGCTGGGCCCACGTCTAAGTGTCCCCGTACATTCTATGCCAGATAAAGAGATTTGATCTATACAAAGTTCACAAATAACCCCTATGAGTTGGATACCTAATTAAATGCTGACATTGGGCTGAGGCTACCAGGATACCATGAGACTCCAGAGCACCTTGTCAAATAGGTAACATGAGTCCCATTTTGTAAATGTAGAAACTTAAGCTCTGTAACTTGCCCAAGTTGATGGAGCTAAAAAGTAGCTGAGCAGAATTCAAGTCTAGCTTTTTCCCGATCCTTCCTATTAGGTGGATGGCAAAGAAGTAAGAGGTACCCTTGGCTATATGTTGTTGTTGTTGTTGTTGTTGTGATGTGCCATGGAGTCGGTTCCAACTCATAGCGACCCTACACAGGGTTTCCTTGGCTGTAAATCTTTACGGGAGCAGACCACCTCATCTTTCTCCTCCGGAACCGCTGGTAGTTTCGAACTACTGACTTTGCGGCTCGCAGCCCAAGTCGTAACCACTACGCTACCAGAGCTCCTTTATATGAACTTATAATTGAGTGAGGAGGTAAGACCTAGATGCACATTAAAGCTCAAACTGTCAACCCAGCCACAGACAAGGAGACCAGAAGGACATTTGGGGAAGCTGTGTCAGTCAACCATTTGAGATTTGAATATTGGTCTTGGTCATAGCTGAGAATGATCCTTAGATGAAGCAGAGAACGCAAGATCAGTCAGTGATCCAGAGGGTCAAAATAGGGCTAGAAAGGATGTACAAGTGAAGGATCAGAAGTCAAGCAAAGATGGAACTGAATTTAGGCTGGACAAGTCCCTGAAAAAAGTACACTATATACATATTTAATCCCACTGAATCTTCACAACAACCCAACAACTATATATATATATATATATATATATATAGAGAGAGAGAGAGAGAGAGAGAGAGCTCTGGTAGCATAGTGGTTACGAGTCAGGCTGCTAACCTCAAGGTCAGCTAGCTCAAAACTACCAGCTGTTCCATGGGAGAAAGATGAGGCTTTCTGCTCCCGTAAAGATTTACAGGGTCGCTATGAGTCAGAACCGACTCCACAACACACCGCCACCACTATAATTCCCATTGTAAGGGGCCTTAGTATGCAGTGGCTAGAGCACTCTGCTGTAAGCCAAGAGTTCAGTGGCTCAGACCAACCAGCTGTTCGGCAGCACAAAGATGTGGGTGGCAGTCTGCTTCTATAGATGTCCAGCCTCAGAAGCCTGTCCTGCAGGATCACCATGAGTCAGAACTGACCTACTGGCCATGGGTTTGGGTTTGTTTTGGTAATGAACAAAGGAAACCCTGCTGACACAGTGGTTAAGAGCTTAGCTGCTAACGGAAAGATCAGCAGTTTGAATCTAGCAATCACTCCACTGGGAAAGCTGTGGCAGTCTGCTTCCAGAAAGATTACAGCCTAGGAAACCCTATGGACAGTCCTGTTCTCTTCTATAGGGTCACTATGAGTCAGAATCAATGTGATGGCAGTGGGTTAATGAACAAAAGCCTGTGTATTCACATACAACTTCACAGCATCTGAGCCGTAATCAATAATACATAGTAATTCAAATAAAACATTCTCTAACTAATTAAATAATTTTGAGTGGGTTTATTAGACAAAGTTCCAGGATGACACTGAAAGTTTTAGACAATTTTCTTCAATTTGATAAATAGGTCTTTGTTTTCCTCTCTCTCTCTCTATGTAAAATAGCTTAGTGTCTTACACCAACAAGTAACACTGAGATGGATAGCTTCAGATTCGCATTCCTACATCTACAGTAAATATAAGCAGCTAATTTATCATTTCCCAAGTTTCCTTGAGAGACTTTGCATTGCAAAGAGAATTCCATATTCTGCACTGCAGATATATTATTAAAATGCAACAAATTGGAAGACTATTTTCAAAGCAAATAAAGACATCAACTGCAAGCGTAAAACAGAGATTATCAAAAAGATACCAGCTGAAGCACTACCAAAAATAGAGCTCTCCAAAAATACTAATTCCTTTAGTATTATAATCCCCAAACTAACGATTGTTTGAGCACATTTAATCCAACAAAGATATTATTTTGATGGAGTCACTTGTCCTTATGAATAAACGCTAATGGCTCGAATTTCCACAACACTTTTTAGACTCTTTAATTTGGAGTCCAATAATTGGTATTTTGTGACAAGCCAGCAGAGGCTGTTCTGAAGCTTGGCTTTACACGATGCATGAAAACAAAAAGGTAGCTGGATAAAACTCTCAGCACTGGCAATCAAGTTTGGAGAGAGTGTTTAGGAAACGGTATTGAAACTACTTATTAACTTTCAAAATATGGTGATCCCTTTAGGAGCATCTATTTATATAAAATCAATACAATAATTACTGATTATTTTTATCTGTTCTTTAAGATAAGTCTCCTGAGAATCTCTATTCATCACTGAGTGGTATTTTGTCTTTTGTCTACCTTCATCTGAAACACCTGGAGAATGATTTAAAAATAGAAACAGAGATACGCAGCCCACCCCTGAGATTCTAATGGAGTATATGGAGGCCAGGAACATACATCTGAAAATTCCATCATGATTCAGATACAAAGCCAGATATGGAAGCCACTGACCTGGGAAGACATTCCCCAGTGCTGGTCTACTCCACATGACAGTGTGTACTTAGGATCATGGGAGCCTGAAAAGAACTTAGAACACATACATATTGCTGTTGACTTTAGCTGCCATTGAGTTGACATCAATTGGTGGCTATCTTATGTGCAGTCCTTCATCATTTTCCTGGTCACTGTGGTTATTGGACCATGCCGTCTAACTGAGGGTTTTCCTTGTCCTTATTGGTCCTTTGCTTCACCAAAGGTGATATCTTCCTCTAGTGATTGCTCTTTCATGAAGATACATCCAAAGCAAGACAGTTTGACCATGTCCTTTTGAGTTCTATAAGGTTCTAATTGGCTAATTTTCAGGAGCGGACCACCAGGCATTTTTCCAGTCCGAGTCTAGATGCGCTGCTGAAACCTGTCCACCACAGGTGACTCCTCTAGTGGTGGAAATACTGATGGCATAGCTTCCAGCACACAGTAACGTGCAAACCAAATACAGTATGACGAACCAAAGGATTGAGCGGCAGAGAAAATACCCTAACATAATGACAGAAATTCCTTCTAGGCATCCTACAATTCTGACTCTTAAATGAAATTAATTTTACTTTATACCCAGAAAGTTGAATGAATGAGTTTTATCTGTGTATTTGAATCTTGCATTTCATGGCATGAACCAAGGTTCAGTCAACCTTATTCAGGCCTGAAAATGAAGGCCAAAGTCAGAAGATGGAAAATTCCATCCCATGAGCCAAATCCAACCCACTACCAGTTGTTGTAAATAAAGTTTTATTGGAACATAGCCATACTCATTCATTAGCATATAACATACAACTACTTTGACACTATTAGGGCAGAGTTGAGTAGTTGCAACAGATACCGTGTGACCCACAAAGCCATAAAATATTTGTTATCTGGCTCTTTACAGAAAAAAAAAAAAAAAAAAAGTTGCAGATAAATGGCTTAACTTTCACTCAAATAGACAAGTACATTCTTTTTCTTCACAATAAACAGAAAGTACCTAAATAAAGAATACAACTCTTACAACACAATAAAAAGAAAACACTCCAGTTTTTTAAAGGGCAAAAAAATTTGAATCCCCACTTCATCAGAGGAGAGTAAATGAGCTCATGAATATATGATTAGCATCATGAGTCATCAGGAATATACAAACTAAAACTATAATGAGCTACCACTTTAGGCTTCCAGAATGGTTAAAAGTATGGACAATACCAAGTATTCACAAGAATGTAAGGCGACCATAAGTCTCATATATCAATGATGGGGATGCAAAATGGTCCAACCAGTTTGGAAAATAGCTGGGGCATATTTTTAAATGTTAAACGCATACCTGCTAGGTGACCTAGTCATTCTGCCCTGGAGTATTTTACTCATAAGAAAGAAAAGAATAGGTCCAGATAAGGCCTTGTACGTGAATGTTCATAGTAGCTTTACTTGTAATTGTCAAACACTGGGATCAATTCAAATGTTTATCAACAAGAGACTGGAAAAAGAAACTGTACTCTATGAGGAGACTTCAAAAAGTTTGTGGAAAAATGTAGTTAAAAGAATATGAAAGGAAATACGATAGGATGAATGTAATGCTAATGATCTCCCATGTAAATTCCATAATTCATAATAAAACTCAAAAAGAAAATGGAATTTTCCCAACAATTTTTTGAAGCCCCTCATATACATACAATACAATGCTTTGTGGGTCACATGGTCACAACTGTTGTTAGGTGCCATCCAGTTGACTTGGATTCACAGCGTCACTCTGTGCACAACAGAACAAAACACCACCCAGTCCTGCGTCATCCTCACAATTGCTGCTACACTTGAGTCCATTGCTACTGCCACTATAACAATCCATCTTCACTTTCACTGACCCTCCACTTTAGCAAGCATAATGTCCTTCTCCAGGGACTGGCCCCTCCTGATAACATGTCTGGAATATGAGATACAAAGTCTCATCATCCTGGCTCCTAAAGACCATTCTTCAAGCACAGATTTGTTTCTTGTCCTGGCAGTCCATGGTACTTTTAATATTCTCCTCCAACACCATAACTCAAATGCATGAATTATTCTACAGCCTTCCTTATCCATTGTCCAACAATGCACTACTCCTCAACAACAAAAGTAATTAATTATTGATACACACAACATGGATGAATCTCAAATTGATTATGCTGTTAAAAGAAGCCAGAAAAAAAGGGGCCCATACTGTATGGTTTTAATTGAATGGCACAAATCAATGTAGTCGTGGCCAAGAACTGTCAGTGGTGCACAGACACTTTCTGAGATGACAGACATGTTCTATATTTTGATTGCAGTGGTGGGGACACAATCGCCGGCATTTGTCAAAATTATGCAACTATTCTCTAAAAAGGAATGGAAGTTATTAAAAATGATCAGTGAAGGTTTTATTTTTTTAGCAAGTTACAGAAATCTGATCTTGGACTTGCTTAGAGAATGTTGTTGCTGTTTTGTTAAGTGCCGTTGAGTCAGTTCCGACCCCTAGTGGCCCTGTATAGGGTTTCTGAGGAGCCACTGGTGAGCTTGAACTGCTGACCCTGCAATTCAAACAGCTTTGCAGTCCAGCACATTATCCCACAGCACTACCCAGGATTCCGCTTACAGAATGTTCTTGTTGTTAAGTGCTGTTGAGTCGATGGCAACCCATAGCGACCCTGTATAAGGTTTCCAAGGAGCAGCTGGTGAACTTGAACCACCGACCTTGCAGATCAAGTGAATTTGCAGTCTGATGCATTAGCCCACAGCACCACACCAGGAGAATAAGAGGGACTTATTGGCTAACACTATACCAAAAGGAAATGGTTAATGTTCAACCGTTTCAACAGGTAGCACATGATCAAGAGCCAATGATACTGAAGGAGGAAGTCCAAGGTGCATTGAAGGAATTGGCAAAGAACAAGGCACTAGGAATTGATGGAAGAAAAATTGAAATCTTTCAAGAAAGCGAGGTGGCACAGGAGGCAGTCACTCATCTCTGCCAAGAAATTTGGAAGACAACTATCTGTCCGACTGGTTGGAAGAGATCCATATTTGTGCCCATTCCAAAGAGAGGTGACCCAATGGAATGCGGAAATCATTGGATAATCTCTTTGACATCCCTTGCAAGTAGTTTTGCTAAAGGTAATACAGAAATGGCTGCAGCATACATTGACAGAGAACTTCCAAAGGTTCAAGCCAGATTCAGAAGAAGCCGTGGAACGAGGGATATCATTGCTGATGTCTGATGGATCTTGTCTGAAAGCAGAGAATATCAGAAAGATGTTTACCTGTGCTTTCTTGACTACACAAAGGCTTTCGGTTGTGTGGATCATGACAAACTATGGACAACATTGCAAAGTATGAGTATTTCTGACTACTTAATTGTGCTCATGAGGAATCTATACATGGACCAAAAGGCAGATGTTCGAACAGGACATGGGAACACTGAATGTTTTAAAATTAAGAAAGGTATGTGACAAGGTTGTATTCTTTCACCATACATATTCAACCTGTATGCTGAGCAAACAATCCAAGAAGCTGAGTTATATGAAGAAAAACGTGGCATCAGGATTGGAGGAAGACTCATTAACAACCTGCGATATGCAGATGATACAACCTTGCTT
>NW_006408578.1:1721748-1725262 GCF_000296735.1 Chrysochloris asiatica | reverse complement strand
GATGAGGCTTTCTACTCCCGTAAGGATTTACACCCTCGGAAACCCTGTACAGGGTCGCTATGGGTCGGAACCGACTCGACAGCACTTAACAACAATGACAAATAAATCTGAAAATCTCTTGTGAGTCCTACGGCTTAAGGATTTGCCCCTAGTTCCACAAGTGGAAGTTGCTCACCCCTTTCCTTCTGATGTCTTTCTACAAATCCTCAAAAAAAGAGGACCCCAAACTGAACACTACCCAATACATGAAACTGATGCAGCATATTTACTCACTAGAATACCACATCACAATGCAGGTGAGTGAACCACATCCACCCACGACAATATGGACACAAATCACCAATATAAAATAAAACAAGTCAGATACAAGACAAATTCCCATAATGATTCCATTGATCAAGACCAAGATCAGACAAAATTAACCCAGAGCCATAGTAGTCAGGATGTGATGTCCTTGGGGAAGAGGGACAAAATATAATCAAAAATGGTACTTCCAGAGCATGGGATATGCTTTTGTTGTTTACTTCTTTTCCCATCCTATCTCCTTATTACCATCATCTGCCTGCCCATTGACTCCTCCCACCACTTCCTTATATTGGTAGCATTCTCTTAATTCCTCCCACCTCCATACTAGCTGTAGGTACCTTGGCTATCTTCTGGCCCTTCCTACTTCATTACCTCATGGACTTTTTCTCCTGGCTCCTCCCTCTCCATCACTTCCCACACAACTGCAGCCTCAGGACTCCTCCAACATCCTCCTTAACCACTACTGATTATGTTTTGATTCTTGATTCTGGCCATGGGTTTGTTCAATTTATAAATATTAATTCAACTGGACACTTACAGCTGGTGTGTTTTCCTGTTTGTATGTTCTACTCCAACGCAAACTTTTTGAGGAGAAAAATGTCATGTGCTAGCCCTGTGTCCAGGCAGCAGCTTTCAGCTGACAGCATCCAGAGTTCCTCACCAGCACCCTGGGCCAGAATCTACAGAGCTTTACTCCTGGAGCCAGCAGCACTCCATTTGAGTCCTGTGATCTGCCTGTGACCACAGAGGTCCTAGATCCCTGTGTGGACTTGGCTGCTGCTTTCTGGGCCCTCACCCTCCCCACCTACCATGACCAATCCTTCTCTCTCTCCAGCTGGTAGTTGGAGGCACTTTCCTCATTATATGTATAGCTCTTTTTGTTTTTGTTTTGAAAACGTTTATTGTGAATTGAGTGATAGTTTACATGGGAGAACATTGGTTTTACATGCATCCTATTGTGTTTCATTTCATTGAAATGATTATAATCCCCTTCATGCATCATCATTCAACAGTATTTTCTTCTATTCCCTCTGTTTTTTTGTTTGTTTTTTGTTTTTTTCTTATGTACACAAGAACACTCAGGGATACATAATCATTTAAACAACAAAGGGACACATTCTGCAAGCCAGCCTCCTGGCCGCCAGCACACAGCCTTTCTCTTTCCATGAGTCTAGAGTTCTCAGCTGCTCTTTCTCTCCATGTCCTCATCTCTGCCTCCATCTCTGGCATTGCTGCTTCTCTGGATAGTGTCCCACATTCCACTCATGCTCTTCACCCTTGATGGTCCTAGGGTCTTCTGTTCTGGAATATAAGATTAACTACTCCCCTTTCTATGTTACAAAACTTCTACCTTTACAGTTGTGACAATCACAATTAGTCATGATAACAATTACTCACTATTGAATCATAAGAATCTTATCCTCATCTCCTTCCATCAAACCCGTCTAGACAAGATGAAAACTATTCAGTGGAGATTCTATCTTCTCCCACACACTCTGAAACTAAACTCACTCTTGAAAACTTGTAAGCCAGCCACTTCATAGCCACTTTAGTAGCCAATGTCTAAGATGCCTGTACCTATCAACCCTGTGTATAGAGGGAATAGGTTTGATCCTTGGTGTGAAGACTCCTTCCCTCTCAGTTAGTATTTTGATCTACTACAGCCATAGGTATAGATCAAGTTAATCAAACGGTAGCAATTTACACTTGCTTCCTTTATCAAATTTCTTTATCTTCCTCTATTTGCGTTCTGAACATCAAGCCATTGAAGCTAGGACAAATGGGTACTATCTGCAAGTTTGGGCATTCTTGTGCATCTCCTCTCACTTCATATCATACAGCTCTTTAAAAAAAAAAAAAAAAAAAGGCAAAAATATACACAGCAAAAGACACACCTATTAATCAGTTTCTGTATGTACAATTCAATAATACTGGTTACATCCTAATATTGTTTCATCATTACAACCCCACAAACTTCTCATCTATGCTTCAGACCCACTGTTGACAATCTGAGCTCATATAGACCATTCTTTAATGGAACAAAGTGCTCGTGTCAAACATTCTTTACTAATTTTGCTAAACAGTTCTTTAGTTTCAGGATGACTTCAGGGTTAATTTCATTTAAAGGTTTGAAGATTTTCTCAGAGTGACAAGATTCGGGATTTCCTCCAGTATCAATAGGTCAAGTAAGATTGGTTTCTATGAGAATTTTAATTCTGTTCCACATAGACCACCCCTGTTGATCATGATTCAGCCCCCCCACATTTTTTTGTCTTTTGATATTTTGACTTCTGTTTCACAGTAAGCAGGAGTTTTCATTTCACCAACATTCTGTCTAGGGTGTTTTGACACCACGGCAGGGGAGGTGGTTGGTGTGGTATAGTGTTGAAGAACAGGACCACATATCACTTGATACTAAATCCTGGCTCTGTCATTTTCTAGCTGTGTAAACTTGGGTGATGTACTTACATTCTCTGTGCTTCAGTTTCCTGATTCAAAAAATCTGCTTCACATAGAGATTAATTAAAAGAATGTACTATTGTTAGTGCCAACAAGTCAGTTCTGACTCATAGCAATCCAGTATAGGGTTTCTGAGGACTGGCTGATTATTTTGAACAGCAGACCTTGAAGTCAGTAGTCCAGTACTTACCCTACCAGACCACAGCAGGACTCCAAAAAAGTCCAAAAGAGTAATTCCTTAGAACTGAGTCTGGTACATATTAAAGTTACAGTTATTTTAGCATGAGTAATAATCTGTCCCTACCTACACCCCTCCACCGCTCGTCTGTCAGTTTGTCGTGCTGTGGTGGCTTGTGAGTTGCTATGATTCTGAAAGCTATGCCACCGGTATTTTAAATACCAGCAGGGTCACCCATGGTGGGCAGGTTTCAGATGAGCTTCTAAACAAAGACAGATTAGGAAAAAAGAGTGATGAACTACTTCCCAATATTTAGTCACTGAAAACCTTAAGAATAGCTGAGAAACACTGTCAGATATAGTGCCAGAAAATGAGCCCCTCAGGTTGGAAGGCACTCAAAATGCAACTGGGGAAGAGCTGCCTCCTCAACGTAGAGTGGACCATGATGACACGAATGGAGTAAAGCCCATGGGAAAAAAGCCCACGGGACCTTCATTTGCTGATGGGGCACAACTCAAAATGAAGAGAAACAGCTGTAAACATCCATTGAAAATCAGAACATGGAATGTA
>NW_006408578.1:1660920-1713921 GCF_000296735.1 Chrysochloris asiatica | reverse complement strand
ATATGAAGAAAAACGTGGCATCAGGATTGGAGGAAGACTCATTAACAACCTGCGATATGCAGATGATACAACCTTGCTTGCTAAAAGTGAAAAGGACTTAAAACATTTACATCTTCCTGTTATGGTTGTTGGGTGCCATCGAATCAGTACTGACCCATAGTGACCTTATGCACAGCAGAACGAAAAACATTTACTGGTGAAGATCAAAGAGCACAGCCTTCGATATGGATTACATCTCAACGAAAAGAAAATGAAAATCCTCATCAGTGGACCACTGAACAACATTCTTATCAATGGAGAAAAGATTGAAGTTGTCAAGGACTTCATTCTTCTTGGAACAACTATCAACACTCATGAAAGCAGCAGTCAAGAAGTCAAATGATGTATTGCATTAAGCAAATCTGCGGCACAAGACCTTTTGAAAGTGTGGAAGAGCAAAGATGTCAGCTTGAGGACTAAGGTGTGCCTGACCCAAGCCATGGTATTTTCAATAACCTCATATACATGCGAAAGCCGGACAGTGAATAAGGAAGACCGTAGCAGAATTGATGCTTTTGAGTTATGGTGTTGGAAGAGAATATTGAAAGTGCCATGGTCTGCCAAAAGAACCAATAGATCTGTTTTGGAAGAAGTACAACCAGAGTGCTCCTTGGAAGCCAAGATGGCCAGGCTTTGCCTCTCATACTTCAGACAAATTGTCATGAGGGACCAGTCACTGGAGAAGGATATCAATTTTGGTAAGGTGGAGGGTCAGAGAAAAAGAGGAAGGCCCCCAAGGAGATGGATTGGCTAAGTGGCAGCATGGATGGACTCAACCCTAGCAACAGTAGTGAGGTTGGCCCAGGATCTGACAATGTTTCATTCTGCTGTGCACAGGGTTGCCATGAGTCAGTACTGACTTGATGGCACCTAACAACAACAACACATTGGCTAACATAAGGAGCTCTGGTATTGTAGTGGTTATGAGTCAGACTGTTAATCTCACAGTCAGCAGTTCGAGGTGAGAAAGATGAGGATTACTGTTACTGTAAAGAATTATAGCCTCAGAAACCCTATACCTATGAGTCTGAACCAACTCAATGGCATGTAACAACAACAACATGGTCACTGTGAAGGAGCTCTGGTAGCATAGTGGTTACGAGTTCGGCTGCTAACCTCATGGTCAACAGTTTGAAACTACCAGTGGTTCCGCAGGAGAAAAATGAGGTTTTCTCCTCACATAAAGATTTACAGCCTCAGAAAGCCTATACAGTGTCTCTATGAGTCGGAACTGTCCACGGCACACACCACCACCACCACCATTGGCTAGGTTGAGACATTGTTGGCTCAGAGGTAGAATTCTTCCCTCCCATGCCAATTCCTGGTCAGTGCACCTCACGTGCAACTTCCACTCATTTGTCAGTGGAGGCTACTATGTTGTTCAACAGGTTTCAGTGGAGCTTCCAGACTAAGATGAATGAGGAAGAAAGGGCTGGAAATTAACTTCTGAAAATCAACCGTGAGAACTCTATGGATCAGAGCAATCCAATCTGTAATAGCTCACAGGGAAGCCATAGTAGCAGGCAGTGGTTTCTTCCTCTGTGCATGGGGTCACCATGATTCAGGGGCAAACTTGACAGCAGCTAACACAATAACACACATGCTTTAAAATAATAATAATAATAAAAAGAACTGTGGAGCTTCTATAAGTCAAATCTGAGACAATTTGAAAATCAAAATTAGCAGTCATAGTAACGGATTGAATAACCCATTGAATAAAACAAGAATCCATTTCAATAGCCTCATATGGATATCAAAGTTGTGCAATGAATAAGGCTGACCATAGAAGAATTGATGTATTTGAGTTACATTGTTGGAGAAGAATATTAAAAATACCATGGGCTGCCAGAACAACAAATAAATCTGTGTTGGAAGAAGTACAAGCAAAATGCTCCTTAGCAGCTAGGATGGCCAGACTTCACCTCCCACACTTCTAGCATATTATAAGGAGGGACCAGTTTCTGGAGACGGACATTATGCTTGGCAAAGAGGACGGTCAGCGAAACAGAGAAAGACCCCCAATGAGATGGATTGGCACAGTGGCAGCAGCTCTGGGCTCAAGCGTAGCAATAATTGTGAGGAAGGCCCAGGACTGGATAGTATTTCAATCTGTTGTACATGTGGTTCCTATGAGTAAGCACTTACTCAACAGAACCTAACAATAACAAAATTAGTCCATATTGATTTAAATAAGTAACCAAGTAAATAAATGAAGAGAGAAGGAAAGTTTATCCTACTAGGTGAATGCCAACTAATAAACAGGAATAATAAAATTAGAACATAAGCACTTGACAATCACTGCAATAATAATTAATAGCCTCAAGAATCATCAGTGAATGCTAAAACTAGTAGAAGAAAGTTTGTTAAGAAACAGAAGACCTATTTAGTCTCAATCTCTCCATAAAATATTTATATTCTTTACAAAGGGATTTACAATAGAAAAATCTGGTAAATTTCCATGATTAAAATCTATCATCTATAATGAGCTATTTATCTAACTATCCAACAGCTAGATTCCTGGTGTAGCACTGTAGAATAAGCACTGGACTTCTAACCACAAAGTCAATAGTTCAAACCCACCAGTAGCTCCTGGAAAACACTATACAGGGTCACTACGAGTCACAACTGACTCTACAGCACTTCACAACAACAACAATAATGAGGCAACCTAAAACTTTTGTCCTTCGATGACTTTTAAGCCTTAAATCAAAAACATTCATTGAAATCATCTTAAAACTCAACAATAGTCTAGTTTAACTGTAAACAGTGTCTGCCTTGAGCATCATGCTCTTTTTAGAACTGTCTGCATGAGATCAGATAGACAAAAGCAGCTCAAAAGATTAGATAGGAACCTTAGTGGGTAGTGAGTTTATGTTAACGGGGTGTGTGGGGGGGAACAACTCAGGAAAGGAGGGTGAGAATGTTTGTACAACTCAAAGAATGCAATCAATATTGCTGAGTTGTACATGCAAAACTGTTGGCTTAGTGTATATTTTGGTGTGCAAATGTTCAACAATAACAACTTGTCTCATTCTATCCTAACATTTAAAAAAATTAAAAAAAAATTTATTGTGAATTTACAGAGCAGATTATCAGTTTTACATTCAACAAATCGCATACTTCATTTCACTACAATGATTGTAATCCCCTCCACAATTAGTCAACAGTATTTACCTCGATTGACTTTAATTCTTGCATTCCTCCTTGTGTCTTCTACTACATTCATCTTTCCTTTACCAACCTCCCTCTTGTTGTATATTGCTTCCCCAACACCCAAGTTAATATGTGTCTATCCTCTAGCTCAAGAATAATATCCCCTTCCTCACCATTCCTTGTAAACATCATAGAATGTTTCTTCTAGTATGAAAAACTTTTCTTGAGTTTTAACAACAGTGGTCTCCTATTAATATTTTTGTGATTCACTAATTTCACTCAGCATAATGTCCTCCATCCAGGTTCATCCATGTGTGAGGTGTTTTGCAGATCCATCTTTACTCTTCAACATTGAGTAGTATTCCATTGTGTGTATGTCCCATTTGTTTAACCATTCTTCTGCTGATGGGCATTTAGGTTGATTGCATCTTTCTGTTATTGTGAGTTATGCTGCAGTGAACATGGGTGTGCATGTATCTATTCATGTCGTGGTTCTTATTTGGTTAAAGTATGTGACAAGTAGAGGGATTGCAGGGTCATACCGCATTGTTTATTTTCAACTTTTTGAAAAAGCTATGGCTGTAGCATGATGTACAACTTGGTTGTAGCCTTTTGTACTCCCACCAACAGTGCAGGAGGCTCCCAGTCTCTCCAAACACTCATCAGTATTTGTTGTTTCCTGAAACTTTGTTAGTAATGCTAGAGTAAGACAATATCTAATTCTTGTTTTTATTTACATCTCTCTAATGGAGTCCTGGAGTCCTGGTGTGGCACTGTGGGTTAGTGTGCCAGACTGCAAAGCCGTTTGAACTGCAAGGTTGGCAGTTCAAGCTCACCAGCTGCTCCTCAGAAACCATACACAAGGTCGCTTTGGGTCGGAATCGACTTGATGGCACTTAACAACAACTACAACAATGGAGTCCTGGCGTGGCCCTGTGGGTTACTGCGCCAGACTGCAAAGTCGTTTGAACTACAAGGTTGGTGGTTCAAGCTCACCAGTCGCTCTTTGGAAACCCTATACAGGGTTGCTATGGGTTGGAACTGACTCAACGACACTTAACAACAACAAAAAGATGGCTAATGAAGTTTTCAGTGACTAAATATTTGAAAGTTGTTCATCACCCCTTCTTCCTAGTCTGTCTTCATCTGGAAGCTCATCTAAAACCTGTCCACCATGGGTGACCCTGCTGGAATTTAAAATACCATGGCATAGCTTCCAGAATCACAGCGACTCACAAACCACCGCAGTATGACAAACTTGCAGACGAGTGGTGGAAGAAATTTGGAAGACAACTATCTGGCTGACTGATTGGAAGAGATCTGTATTTGTGCCCATTCCAAAGAGAGGTGACCCAACGGAATGCGGAAATCATCGGACAATCTTTTTGATATCTCATGTGAGTAAAGTTTTGCTAAAGGTAATACAGAAACGGTTGCAAGCGTACATTGACAGAGAACTTCCAGAGGTTCACGCTAGATTCAGAAGAGGACGTGGAACGATATTATTTCTGATGTCTGATGGATCTTGGCTGAAAGCAGAGAATATCAGAAGGATGTTTACCTGTGCTTTATAGACTATGCAAAGGCTTTCAATTGTGTGGATCATGACAAGCTATGGACAACATTGTGAAGTATGAGTATTCCAGAACACTTAATTGTGTTCATGTAGAATCTGTACATCGACCAAGAGGCAGTTGTTCGAACAGAACATGGTAACACTGAAGGGTTTAAAATTAAGAAAGGTGTGAGACAGGGTTGTATTCTTTCATCATACTTATTCAACCTGCATGCTGAGCAAATAATCCAATAAACTGAGTTATATGAAGAAAAATGTGTCATCAGGATTGGAGGAAGACTCATTAACAAACTGCAATATACCAATGATACAACCTTGCTTGATGAAAATGAAGAGGACTTAAAATACTTACCGATGAAGATCAAAGACCACAGCCTTCGGTATGGATTGCATCTCAATGTAAAGAAAACAAAAATCCTCATCACTGGACCAATAAAAGCATTCTTATCAACAGAGAAAAGATCGAAGTTGTCAAGGACTTCATTCTTCTTGGATCAACTATCAACACTCAAGGATGCAGCAGTCAAGAAATGAAACGACGTATTGCATTAGGCAAATCTGCTGCACAAAAATGTTTTAAAGTGTTGAAGAGCAAAGATGTCAACTTGAGGACTAAGGTGCACCTGACCCAAGCCATGGTATTTTCAATAACCTCATATGCATGCGAAAGCTGGACAGTGAATAAGGAAGACCATAGAAGAATTGATGCTTTTGTGTTATGGTGTTGGAGGAAAATATTGAAAGTATATGGGCTGCCAAAAGAACCAATAGATCTGTGTTAGAAGAACTGCAGCCAGTGTGCTCCTTGGAGACCAGGATGGCCAAACATTGTCTCTCATACTTCGGACATGTTTTCAAAAGGGGCCAGTTGCTGGAGAACGATATCATGTTTTGTAAGGTGGAGGGTCAGAGAAAAAGAGGAAGACCCCCAGGGAAATGGATTGTCAAAGTGGCAGCATCAATGGGCTCAAGCGTGACAATAGTGCGGTTGGCCCAGGACAGGGCAGTGTTTTGTTCTGTTGTGCAAAGGGTTTCTATGAGTCAGTACCGACTCGATGGCATCTAACAACAACAGTGGCTAATGAGGAGTCCTGGTGTGGCGCTATGGGATAATGCTTCAGACTACAAAGTCTTTTGAACTGCAAGGTCGGTGGTTCAATCTCACCAGCTGCTCCTTGGAAACCCTATACAAGGTCACAGTGGGTCAGAATCAACTCAAAGGCACCTAACAACAACAACAATGGCTAATGATATTCAGCATTTCTTCATATGTTTTGGCCACCTTTGTTTTTGATCTTTGTTGAAGTATCTGCTCGTGGCCTCTAGCCATTTTAAAATTGGATTATTTTTCTTCTTGTTGAGGGGTTAAAGTGTTCTGTAAATTTTACATAGTAGTTCTTTGTCATTGCCAAACATTTTTCCCCAGACAATGATTCTCTTCTTATTCTTTTGGTGAAAACCTTTGATGTACATAAGTGTCTAATTTTTAGGAGGTCCCAGTCATCTATTTCGTCTTCTGTTAGTGGGTTCAGTTACATTTGATAGTGTATTCACACCATGTAACAGAGCCACTAAGTTGTTGAATGTAAGTTTTTCATTGATGATCTTCATAGTTCTAACTTTTACTTTAGGTCTCTAATCCATGTTGAGTCCATTCTTAAATATGGTGTGAGATGTGGGTCTTGTTTTATTCTTCTGAAAATGGATTTCCAATTTTGTTTCACTGGTTTTGCTTCTCTAAAAAACCCAGCCTAAGACAGTCATGATGTATTGGGGTTTTTTTAGCATGTTGTTAGATTCTATTGGCCAGGGTTTTGTTGAGAATTTTGCATCTATTTTCATGAAAGACATTGGTCTATAACTTTCATTTTTAGTGATATTTTTGCCTGGCTTTGATTATGCTTGCTTCATAAAATGAATTTGGGAGTTTTCCATCCTTTTCTATATTCTGGAATAATTTGAGTAGAATTGGTGTCAGTCCTTCTCTGAATGTTTGGTAGAATTTACCAGTAAAGCCATCTAGGCCTGGACTTTTTTATTATTGTATGGAATTTTTTAATGACTTAATGAATTTCTTCTTTTGTTATGCTGTTGTTGTTAGGCTGTGGAATCAGTTCAGACTCAAAGGGACTTTAAGCACAACAAATATTTTGTCATAAGGTCTGTTCAGGTTTTCTAATTCAGTCTGTGTTACTTTAGGTAGGTCATGTGTTTCCAGAAATTTGTTCATTTCTTTTCGATTTTCAGATTTGTACAGTAAATTCTTCATAGTATTCTGTTGTTACCCTATTTATTTCCATTGGTTATGTTATGAAATCACCCATATCCTTCTTTTTGCATGTTATTTGTAGCTTCTCCTTCTTTTCTTTTGTTAGATTTGCCAATCATTCATCAAATTTATTAATCCTTTTAAAAATTATAGTTTTTCTCTTTTCTATTCAATTTATTTCTACTTTAACCTTTATGATTTCCTTTCTTCTGGTGGCTGTAGGCTTACTTTGCTGTTTTGTGGTGTGTTTTTGTTTGTTGTTTTTTCCTGATTGTTAGAGATATTGGGTTAAGGTGTTGATTTGGGATCTTTCTTCTTTTTGGATGTGAGCATTCATTGCTATAAACTGTCCTCTATGCACTGATTTTGCTATAACCCAAACTTATGCTGGGTTTTGCCTTAAAGTTTTGATACACTGTGCTATCATTCTCATTTGACTCAAGGAATTTTTTTAATTTCAGTTTTTATTTCTTCTATTATCCAGTAGCTTTTATGCAAGGTATTATTCCATTTCCTTATAGTTGACTTATTTATCCTTGATCTTTCTACTGTTGCATTTCCAACTTTATAGAGTTGTGATTAAGAAGATGCTTTGTAGTATTTTTATGTTTTTAATTTATTGAGATTTGTCTTGTGGCCTAACACATGGTCTGTTCTACTAAACAATGTTCCATGTACACTGGAGAAGAATGCATCTTGTGCTGTTGTTGGGTTAAGTACTCATATATATGCCTATGAGGTCAAGTTGGTTGATTCCTTCTGTGTGAAACGAAGCCTTTCTTTCTAGTTGTTTTGTCTTTCATTCAAAGTGGTACTTTAAAATCTCCTGCTATGTAAAAAACAAAACAAAACAACAAAAACATCTCCTGCTATGATTGTGGACTTGTCTATTTATTTCTATACTTCTATTAGTGTTTGATTTGTATATTTTAAGGCTCTTTCCTTGGAAGCATAGATATTTATTATGGTTATGTCCTCTTGTTCAATTCACCCCTTAATCAGGATATAATATCTTTCTTTGTCTCTTATGCTGGTTTTTGTCATACAGTCTATTTTAACAGAAATTAATATTGCCACTCCTGCTCATTTTTGATTGCCATTAGTTTGATATTTTGTTCCCCATCCTTTGATTTTTTAATCTATTTTTGTCTTTGTGTGTACGGTGTGTCTCTTGTAGACAACATATTGAAGGATCCTGTTTTCTTAGCCATCCTGTTACTCTCTGTCTCTTGATTGGTGTATTAATCTGTATATATTCAGTGTAATTATTGATAGGTATGACTTGATCACTGTCATTTTGCTTTGTGTTTTTTGTGTTGCTGCTGGTTGCTTTGTTCCACATAATTTTCTGTGTTGAGTTCATTTTGTTTTTGGGTTTTCTTTTCATTTCTGTTGTGTTAATGTTTACTAAATCTTTCTGATTGTCCTCATTTTTATGTGAAAGTGTATTCATTTCTTTTAGGTTACTCCACAGTTTATTTTTCTCCTCCTATTTAAAACAGTCTGTTTTATCTTGAAATCTACTTGACTTCCTCATCCTTTGGAAGTTCTGTAACAGCACAATTCCCTCTTTTTCTTTTGTAGTCCACTTCGTTATAAATTGATATCTCTGGTTCCTTATTTTCAGCCCATCCTAACATTCTAATGTCTTGCTTTTAGATATCAGTGTCCTAACAGCTTGTGCAGGTGATATACAGTGTATACGTCCTCCAAAAGTTGCCTCCTTTACCATCGTGGTATACCAAACCTCACCCCAGCTGGAATTTGGCCTTGTCTTGGTATGAAGCAGCTGCTGCTTGGTGCAACAATACAGAGCAGTTTAGGACAGGAAATGAAACATACCACATCCTCTTGAAACTGCAAGGAAAATGTATTAGGCCTATTATCATGGCTTCACAGTTGTTAAGAAGTGGCAGTTGGACTCTCCTGTTACGCAGACGTTTGGAGGAGGCACTGGTCTTTGTGGCATCTGTCTCTTCCGTGGATCTGGTGAGGAATGTCATTGTTCATCCCAGTGCTTGACCAGGAAACTTCTAAGACAATCATCCTTCATGCCTCTGTTAGGGTTCTTCTTGACCATTGAGTCTCTTCTGACTCGTAGCAACCCTATGTGTGCAGAGTAGAACTGCTCCATAGAGTTTTCAAGGCTGTGAACTTTCAGAACCCTGGTGGTGCCATGGGTTAAGCATCGGGCTAGCCACC
This sequence comes from Chrysochloris asiatica, assembly GCF_000296735.1. Taxonomy (NCBI): domain Eukaryota; kingdom Metazoa; phylum Chordata; class Mammalia; order Afrosoricida; family Chrysochloridae; genus Chrysochloris; species Chrysochloris asiatica. The sequence continues at coordinate 1,704,682 of NW_006408578.1, read as the reverse complement.
AAAAGGTCAGTGATACACACCCACCATTTGATCCTTGGGAGAAAGATGAAGTTATCTGTTCCCATAAAGATTTACACTTTCAGAAACTCTAATGAGCAGTTCTCCTCTGTTCCATACGGTTGCTAAGAGTTGGAACAGACTCAATGTCAGTGGGTTTGGTTTGGGGTCTTTTGATCGTCACAGCTGTCTTCTGAGACTCTTAATGAATAATAATAGTTAGCATGCATGTAAACATGAAGCATCAACATTGAAAATATGTTGTTGCTGTTAGCAGCCATTGAGTTGACCCTGACTGCGGTTGGACACCCCATATCCAATGGAACAAGCTGCTGTCCAGTCCTGCACCATCCTCATGATTCATTAAAGCTCCATAGGATTTTCATCAGCTGATTTGCAGAAGTAGATCACAAGACCTGGCTTCCTCTTCCATCCTAGTCCGGAAGCTCTAACAAAACCTGTCCAACATCAGAGCCACACACAAGCCTCCAATGACAGACTGGAGGTGTTTGTGTATCAGGTACATTGGCTGGAATCAAACTGGGTCTCCTGCATGGGAGGCTAGAAATCTACCACCGCCCACCTAAAATACTTAGAACCAAAGAATTCCAGAGCTTCTTAGAAGTGGCCATGGTGTCATCTCATCCAGTTTGACAATCTGGTTGGAGAAACACATACACACTGGCACAAACCTCTTGTAGTCCAGGGCTGTAAATGAAAGGTGTCAGGGGTGTTGCAGAGATAGTAATAAAGGCAAAGAACACAGAGAAGGTGTGATTATTGAAATCTTCAGGATTGCCCTGAAGAGAGGAAGCTGAGGAGCCTTGTCCCCAAAACCTTAATTTCCAGACCAAGCCCTCCTCCACGTTAGATGGGGATTAGCAGACAACAATGATAAAAGGGTACTGGGCTTAGGGCCTTAGGGTTAGGAAAGGAGCAAAGCAGGTGGCAAATTGAGAGGAAGTTTTAATAACATGAGACTCCTAGGTTCAGTACAAAGGTCCTAATCATACAGCTGAGTCTCAACACATACGGATTTATTATCAGAGGTCCCAAAACAATAATCACTCAGTGGCCTCCACCAACACAAATTAGGTGCGTAGGAAGGAAGGAAGGAAGGAAGGAGGGAAGAAGCGTTTGTTTTGTATGTGAGTGTTTCTTCTTTGTTCTACTTAAATCTGTTTGTGCACTTAGCCACTGCTGAGGTATCGTTGGCACCATCTTCCTGTTGTCCTGCCCCCATAACCACCATCTTTAATTCATGCCCTGGTGCTGGACATGGAGTTCTTGAAGTGGACGGTAACCAATGACACTTCCACTAAATCCGACATAAGGAGTAGAGACTTCTTGGCAAGTCACCAAGCTTGGCTCACTCAGAGGTTCTGGGAAGGGAGATAAAGTGTGCTTTTTTGCAATGAAATGTTTGCGGACTTGTATCAAATTCACATTGCAGACAGCTCTGTGGAGCCAAGGACACAAAGCAGAAATCCGAGTTCTGCTCACTGCCAAGTCCCGCCTCACCAGGGAGCTGGGATTGTGCAGCCTCCACCTTCCAAAGTCTCCGGAGAAGGAAGCTGTCGTCCTTTTTGGAGATGGGACCTGCCACACTACCACCCCCTCTGTGGGCACGCAGGTGACAGCTGACACAGGTGAGGCCTACAACTGTTGCCTGCAGGCACCACACATTAATTCTCCCTGTCCCCCCAAAATTGAAAAACAAACTATTTGCCATGGAGTCGACTCCAACTCACGGTGACCCCATGTGTGTCAGAGTGGAACAGTGCTTCGTGGGGTTTTCAATGTTCCACGTTGAGCATTAACCCACACATTGCATGACGGGTCAGTCCCAGCAGTCTGGGCCCCTCCAGCTTAGAGTCTGCAGTGACTTGTAAACAAATGGTTTTCATTTCTGACATTTGCTAACAGGTCCTGCTGCAGCATCCTGTGGGGGCTTGCAGCCACATGGTCCAAGGATAAACTCCTTGCAAGGCCAGGCTGTAAGGAGCCCTAAAGTTAAAGAGAGGCCAATAAGAGTCCTGTACCAATTCTAGCTCCAATTTCTGCAGGGCCCAGTGAGGACACACCCAAAGGCATGGCTGAGGCTGACCGTGGGGGACTTCTAGGGTACAGCTGCTGTGTCTCAAGGCCAGCATGTCACATAGCATCTGTCCCTGGCTTCTCTGTCTGCTGCTGCTTCTGTCTACTGTCAGATCAAGCCCAGGTCCAGGCCAAACCCCAATACCACTTCCCTTCCACGTTCGCAGGATCTTGAAATCACCACGATTAGACTGGTCCAGATTAAGACACTGTGACCTTGCTAAACTTAAAGGCTTTCCTTGTTACTGTTTTTTCAGAAAGAGCTTGCTTTTACCTCACAACTTTTTGTTGTTGCTATTAGTTGCTGTTGAGTAGGTTCTAGCTCATGTGTGCAGAGTAGAACTGTCTAGAACTTCTAGAAAGCCGATATCCAGGCCTGTCTGATGAGATACCGCTGGGTGAGTTTGAACTGCCATTCGTTCAGCTAGTTGTTGGTGTTAAGTGCTGCCAAGATGGTTACAACTCATAGCGACCCTGCATAGAGTTTCTGAGGAGTAGCTGGTGAGTTTGCACCACTGACCTTGTGGTTCCCAGTCCAGTGCTGATCCTACAGCACCACACCAGGACTCCAGGAAAGGCTAGTATTCAATATTTGATTGTTTGCACCACCCAGGAAAGGCCTGAGGAGATTGGAGTGGAGTAGGTGCATTTTATTAAGGAATCTGAGGAAAGAGAACTTTGGGAAAAGTGAGGGGGTAGGGGAAGAACAAGAAAAAAGGAAATTCAATAAAAGAAGAGAAAGATTAAAGGAGAATTAGGGTGAAGGGATGATACTCTAAGGACAAACTGTTTACCTCTGAAGAATTTTGCTGGAGTCAAACTTTTAAAATTGAACAGCCTCCCAACATCTGTTACATTTCTCTCCCTTTGCTTGTAGTATTTGGAAGGGAGTTATTCTTATTTGTGTTCTGAATAAAGCATATTAAATAAAGCGTCTGTGAATCTCAGAATCCTAGAATAACCTCTGTCCATTCTAAACTGGCCTTGATGCCCTTCTTTTACAGATTCAGGGTGACAGGTACTTCTCAGGATGAACCTGTGGGTGACTTGCACCCTCATCCTATGGGAACCAAACAACATTAGGAAAAAGGGAATGTGGACAAGAGTGATAAAACCTTCATATAAGACAAAACTGTCTGCCATGCTACATTTGATCCACACAATGAGGTTTGTTCATCTCAAGAAACTTACTGCTATGGGTTGAATTGTGTCTCCACTACACCCCACCCCCCAAATTGATATTGAATTCCTGGACCTTTGACCTGTGAATGTGATTCCATCTGGAAATAGGGTTTTTCTTTTGTTGTGTCAAAGAGATTATGCCCGTGTAGGAAGGATCCTAAACCTCATCATTCCTGGCTATAAAAAGAAGAGAAAACACAGACCTAGAGACACACACAGGGGGAGACAGATGCCATGTAAGGGTGGTCTACAAATCAAGAAACGCCAAGGAACCCAAGAACACTTTGGGCTACCAACAAGGAAGCAATGGACTGGCCTTGAGAATTGTGAGAAAATAAACGTGTGTTCTCTAATGCAACCTACTTGTGGTATTTGTGTTCAGGCAGTCCTAGGAAACTAAGACACTGTGAGTATGTTACTCCCTCCAAACCCACAAAAGCATGCTCATAGATTTATCAACTCTGCTTAACCCAATCACAACGCTAACAGATTTTCCACCCCTTTGTAATTCACCTCGCACCCTCCTCTCCTCTTTGACTGGTCCTTGGTCCACACAATCCTTTGAAACAATAGAAGTGTTCTTCCTGGTCTCTCCTCTGACTGTTCCAACTACCTAAAGTACCCTCTTTCTAACCCATCCAGGCTCTTTCCATCCTTTCGTCAAGACCTGCCCTATACCCCTATGCCTTACACATGAACTACTGAAACCTCCATCCACAGTTCTGTGAGGTTCAATGACAGTATGGTCTGAACACAAATTACCACTTTCCTTCATTCGACTGAGAAACTGTTTATTTATCTATCTACCAGCTGGAACCATGGCATAGTGCTGTAGAATAAGCACTGGATTGTTAACCACAAGGTCGGAAGTTCAAACCCACCAGCCACTCCTCGGAAATCCTATGCAGGGTCTCTATGAGTTGGAACCATCTTCAAGGTACTTAACAATAACAACATCCCCCAACCAGATCACAAGCATATTTTCATAGTTCAAAAAAACACAGACCTCAGACCCAAGAGTTTCTGGTTGTAACATATACAATTCACTGAATATGAGTTTTCCTAGGACAGTTGTCTCCTCTCAGACCCAGTGAGTTCATACATTAAATTGATTCTGAGTAAATGTAACTACGTGTGACTTAAAATTTTTTTGGTTTTGTTTCAAAAGGGATCAACTCATGAAAATTTCATAGAAAGGAAATAGAAAATCAAGAGCAGGATGTAAAATGTGAAGAATCATAGACGCAAATGCATTAAGTGGGAACTTCCTAAAGGGTTTTTTACTGTCTCAGGTTATATATTGTACTTATCATCAACACTGAGAGGAACTAGCTTCTGTTTTCCTTTGCAGATCTCCTAAGCGAAGGAACCAAAAGAAGTAGTGTTCAATATGTCCCTTGTGGAAGCCACACTGGGCACATTTACCTGTCTCCAACTCACTTCAAAGTCCAGGTAATGCCGGATCAATCCTGAAGGGTCTGGCAGCAACAAAACGTGTTGACTACTCCAATGAAAGACCTACTTAACCCAAGCACTGCACACATAGAGTTGTTCTTGCTCATGCTTCTGTTTGCCCACCCTCCATGCCAGGTCAGGCCCTTCTAACAAGCCCCTTACATCCCCAGGATAAAGGCAGAGCAGGTCCAGGTAGGAAGGAGCCCCTGTTTAGACTGCCACAATCCATCACACCAAAGGGGAGCCAAGGAAAATATTTAACTGACAACTACACCAGGACAAGTGGGCCAGAAGGCAAACAGCAGAGGTGTGCTGAGGGACCCGAGGGGCTTTCTGCACTCCAGTAGCTGCTCTCCTGCTTCACATTTCTGTCTCAGCAACACTAGCTCAGGGAGTTCTTCAGGAAGCAGTGAGGCCCGAGCAGAGCTGGGAGCTTGTGTAGGATCAGGACGTGGAAGGTGGATTTAGGCAGTTTTTACAGCACACTAAGTTCCCATGGTTTCTGTTTTCTCTGCCAGGATTACAAACACAACAACCAGATCACATGTTTAGATTGTATTTCCTACAGTCATTAAATACCTAGCTTTTCAACTATGAGGACCCCTAATGGTAAAATTATGTCCTGGTGTGGCACTGTGGGTTAATGCACTGGACTGCAAGGTTGCTGAGAACCTCAAAGATAATGGTTCAAGCTCACCAACCACTCCTGAAAAACCCTATACAGGGTCGCTATGAGTCAGAACCGACTTGATGGCACTTCTCGGCAACAACAGTTGGGACTCGACAGTACTTAAAAACGACAACACTGGTGGCTAAGAGCTCAACTGCTAACCTAAAGGTCAGTGATTTGAACCTACTGGCTGTTCCATGGGAGAAAGATGTGGCAGTCTGCTTCCATAAAGATTAGGAAACCCCATGGGCAGTTCTTTTCTGTGCTGTAGGATCACTGTGAGTCTGAATCGACTCAAAAGCAACAGATTTGTTTATTATAATAATAATTATTATTATTGTTACCACGTGATGACCCTAGGTACTGCAAACAGTTAACATACTCAGCTTCCAGCTGAAAGTTTGAAGGTTCAAGTCCACCCAGAGACACCTCAGAAGAAAAACTTGGCAATATACTTCTGGAGGAAATCCTATGGCGCACTGCCCTATGCTGACATGCATGGATCTACCACAGTCAGAGTCAACTCCATGGCAACTAGCTTGGGTTGTTGTGATTGTAATCGTATTTTCATTCCCTTTAAAGAATAAAAACACCCAATGACAAGAACCTGTTATATAAATTAAATAAATCTTTTTAAAAATGTATAATATCATGGTGGTGATGGTGGTGGTATGTCATGGAGTCAGTTCCGCCTCATAGCGACCCTGTACAGGGTTTCTGAGGCTCTACATCTTCATGGGAGCAGAAAGACTCATCTTTCTCCCATGGAACAGCTGGTCGTTTCAAACTGCTTACCCTGAGGTTAGCAGACTGACTCACAACCACTATGCTACCAGAGCTCCTTGTATAATATATCATAACAATCTCTATTGAAAAACTTGTGTAAAAGAGATTATTCATTCTCTCACCATGTTTCTCTTGTTCCTCCTTTCCCTCTTTAAGGATTCAGCCTCACAGATTGTAAATCCAGAGCTTAGAAGTTGCAGAACTGGTTCTTGGTGCAGGCAAAGATTGAAACAGGGCAATGCTCTTTCACCCATAATTCATCTCCACTGTTACCTTCCAGCTTAGTTCCTAAATGCTGAAAACAGAAGCAGAGGCATAGCTATGGAAAATAATGCCTGCCAAGCACCAAATCTGCATCCCTGTCCAAACATCTGCATCATCTTTTATGTAACTTCACCATAATATCTGAGTTCTGGTGTGGCACTGTAGGATAAGCACTGGACTGCAAGATTGGTTTGAACTCCCAGGTCGGTGGTTCAAACTCACCAACCACCCCTTGGAAACCATATACAGAGCTCTGGTAGCGTAGTGGTTACGAATCGGGCTGTAAACCGCAAGGTCAGCAGTTTGAAACTACCAGCTGCTCCGTGGGAGAAAGATGAGGCTTTCTACTCCCGTAAAGATTTACACCCTCGGAAACCCTGTACAGGGTTGCTATGAGTCGGTTCTGACTCGATGGCACTTAACAACAACAACAATGAGTCAAAAATGACTCAACAGCACTTAACAACCATAATATCAGCTCAAAAAGACAAGTCAAGTGCATTTATCTTTTACCTTACACATTGACACTATATGAAAATTATCATTGTACCTTCCTTGCTTTTATTGATGAAAATCGATCTATGATGTGCTCTAAGTCATTTGTTCACTCCAGTTTCTTCTCCTTCTACACTCAACACTGTTTAGAAGGAAAGTATTCTTTTAGGATAGGAAAGGAAATAGGAAAGTATTTATTTTAACTTGCTCAGTTAAAATAGGAATAGGAAAGTATTCATTTTAACTTGCTCAGTGATCTCTCACAACTGGCAATGGAACCTGCCATGATGAATCGAAACTGTTCAGTGGCGCCCCCTCATTGGAGCCCAGGGCATGTGCCATCCCTGCTGTACCTTAGATTTGCCTCTGACCAGAAGTACAAAAGACGTTAGAAGTACAAGGGATGATAGAGTCAGCTCTAAATACATCTGACTTCCCATTGCCCTCTGATGGATGGAAGGTCTGAGAGATAAATAACTTAAGTCTTCAGTGTTTGTTTCTCAAAAACAGAGTGACCAACTGATATCTGAGAGTCTCCACTTATAAAACCGTGGTGTGATTGTCCCAAGGAGCAGTTGGGTTTGTGTTGAAATAGCTAAATAGCTAAAACCTGTAGTTCAATTTTATCCACCCCAAAAGGTTAAACAGATCCCTTCTTTGCTCCAGAACCAAGCAAGCTTCTTGACATCCATCAGAACCGAATCCTAGTTAAATAAAAAGGTTGATGATGTAGCTATTTGCCTAGTCCTGAGTAGACCATTGTAGTATGTAGAAAGGTTGAATGGTGCCCCTCCCAAAAAAGATATGCTCCCCAAAACCTGTGAACATGACCCTATTTGGAAAAAGTATCTAGTGAAGTAAATTAACAATCGAGATGAAATCATCCTAGATTCCTTGGCCTTAAGTACCTCTATTTGTGGTTGTTGCTGTTAAGTGCTGTTGAGACTGTTCTGACCCATAGCGACCCTGTATAGGGTTTCCAAGGAGCAGCTGGTGAGCTTGAACCTCCGACTTTGCAGTTCAAACCAACCGTGCAGTCTAGCACATCAACCCACAGTGCCACATCAAGTCAGTTCAGACTCTTGTGACCCTAAATACAATGAGAAGTATCCTTAAAAGTGCAGAAAATGGGAGACACACAGAGAAAGCCAAATGAAGGTAGACTGGAGTTATGCAGCCACAAGCTAAGGACCACCTGAAAGAGGCAAGGAAGAATCCTCCCCGAGAACCTTCAGAGGAAGGAAGGCCTTACCAATACCTGACTTCAGACTTGCAGTCTCCACAAGTAGAAAAGAATACATTTCTATTGTTTAGAATCACCAAGGATGTGGGCCTTTGTTATGGTGAGCTGGGAAACCAATACAACAGTGACTTCACAGCTAAAGAATGAATAAGAAATAATAAAGAAACCAGGCCTAGTCCCCAGATGACCACATGGGCTATCTGAACTTCTCCATGCAAGTTCTGTGGTTCCTGCACTGAGGTCCCTGGACAAATTTGGATTTGGGATTGGGTGAGCAAGGGACCATGCCTACCCTCACTTCCCATCTTTCATGCAGACAGGTCCTAAAACACTTGTCGAGCCGAGCTGATGGATGGGTCTGGAATGGCCTTGTTTGCCGCCGGGGTGAGGCGCAGCAGCTGTTTAATGGCCCTGGGAGTGACCCTGGCCAGCTTTTTCCAGACAGGAAGCATAGGAGAATAGTGTCCACTTAAAGCCACCACAAAGGCCATGGGAGGAGGAACTTCCTCTCCTTGTCAACAGGCCAGCACGCCGCTCACTTGAATTACACATACACAGATGGGGGTGGGGGGGAGGACTCATGGAAACAAATTGACTCTCAATCTCAAGCAACCCCAGCCTGGCCCCTCACTGCTCCTGGAGCCATTGGAGTCTGTGACGTAGTGTGCCTAGGATACAAGCATAGGCAGCAGACTGTTGGCCAACAACATCTCTGTGCTAGTTCCCGGCTTCAGGACCCTTGCAGACATCCCTCCATAATCGTCTTGAGGGGACAATGGTACATTATATATTCCTGTGGTCCACAAATACCTCAGCACAGCCTGCATACTCTTTCCAGACTTGCTCCTTCTGGATACCCTAATCAACTCAATCTCTTTCTCCCCACCCAGACGTCACTCCAGAAAGAAGGAAAAAGGAAACCCAACTCCACTCTAGTGCACATCCACTGCCTTCACTGATGTTGTTGTTGTTGTTGTTGTCAGCAGCCATCAAGGCAGCCCCTACCCAAGATGACCCCACACACAACAGAATGGAACACTACCCAGGCCTCCACCATCCCCATAATCAGTTGCTAATTGGACCATTGTGAACCATAGGGTTTTCACTGGCTGGTTTTCAGAAGTAAGATCTCTAAGCCTTTCTCCCTAGTCTGCCTTGATCTGGAAGCTCCACTGAACCCTTTTCAGCATCACCGTAACACACAGATCTCCACTAATAAATGAATGGTGGCTGTGCTTGAGATCCATTGACTGGCTATTAAGCCCGAGTCTTCTATCTGCGTGGATGACAAATATTTGCTGATAGCACTGGCATTTGTTGAAACAAGGCTGGGGTGGAAAGATTCCACCAAGAACACCTTCTTTCCATACTCATTTCTGCTTTCCCTTCAACTACATATTCATCCTTCTGACTCTCCTGAACCTTGGGCCTTTTCCCAGCCAGGCTTAGTGTTGTGGTCTCTGATTGCAGAGGGGTTTGGGGAGAGACCATCTTATAAGACCTGAAGATGATATGATTTTACAAATGCAAAGCTTACACAGAGTGACAACTACAGATTATGTGCCCACACAAGGGCAAGCCTGCAAAGCTTCCCAGTAAATCTGCTTCTGAGTGCACAAATACTCATCTCCAGCTTCCTAACAAGAAGTGAGTAAATCTGACCCAAAGAGGCAGTAAGGCAACCATTTACACTATAGAATGAATCAGGAGGAATTGCCTTCTGGTCCTTTTCCGCCACTTTATTTTGCTTCTTACCTCCCACCTAACTTCTGAATAATGGAGCTTCAGTCTGAGCCAGGGACTACCCTTGTAAGATAAGCTGTAACTGGTCCACGTGGCCTGGTTTACAAATGAATCCAGCCCTGCTATGAGCTCCTAGTTCCAAGAGGCTTCTACAGACACAGGCAGGCATTTGTAAGTGTCTACTGGATGTTCAGACTCCTGGTGTGGCACTGTAGGATCAGCACTGGACTGGGAACCACAAGGTCAACAGTTCAAGTCCACCAGCTGCTCCTCGGAAATCCTATACAGAGTCGCTGTGAGTCAGAGTTGACTCAATGGCACTTAACAACAACACAACGGAATGCTCTGCACTACGCTGTCTGCAATGGTAGCCATACAAGGAGCCCTGGTGGCACAGTGGATTACTCATTGGGCTGCTAGCTGCAAGGTAGCAGTTCAAGCCCACCAGCCGATACATGGAAGAAAGATGAGACTGCACCAATTAAGATTTGCAGCCTCTAATACCCTATGGAGCAGGTCTACTCTGGCCCATAGCGTTGCCAGGAGGCAGAATTGACTGGATGGCCGTGGGTTTGGATTCAGTTTTAGGGACCATCAAATTGATTCCGACTCAAGGCATATGTGTCAGGGTAGAACTGTGCTCCACAGAGTTTTCAATGGCTGGTTTTGCACAAGTAGATCATTAGTTCTTTCTTCCAAGGCAATTACCTCTGGATCCACTCCAACCTCCAATCTTTCAGTTAGCAGTCAAGCCTGGTAACAGTGTGGACCTCCCAGGTGCTCCTTGCACTGAACTGAGAAATCTGAAAGAAAACTAAAAGCAGAAGTGGTAATTAACCCATCCCTCCATATAGGAGCTAAAACTCTTACACCAAGAATGGCAGAGCTTTGCAATTCTTGGTCAAGTCACACCATGCTTGGAGGATTCGGGGAAGACAGCATGGGCATGGGCATGGGCTTACACCTCAAAAAGATGTAAGTTCTAAGTCCAGCGTTGGAAGGAACTGTGTGATATGGGTGAGTCCAGAAGCTATTCTGGGTTCCAATTGCTTTATATACGAAAAGAAGACACTGGAACCAGTATGTCTGAGATTTGGTCTCACCCTGTGAATTTATGATGTTTCCATCTTGGGAGATGCTTTATTTATAAGGGGGCTTCAAAAAGTTCATGGGGAAAAAATGAAATTAAAAGGCAACAGAATTTTTCCATGAACTTTTTGAAGTCCCCCCCAGGTTTGAACCATCACATTCTTTACAGTCCTATACCTCACGTCCTGATTTCCTAGACAACCTCTGCAGCATCTCCTCATGCCTCAAACTGGACTTTTAGCTGATCAAATTTTAACAGTCAAATAATTGTATAACAAAACGGGAAAACAGGGATTTGTGCACCAATTTTAAAAAGGGTAAATTGAGCCATGATAGAGAAGCAGAGGAGTCCCTAGATGGTACAGATTGGTCACAAACTCACTGCTAACCAAAAGGTTGGGGGTTCAAGTTTACCCAGAGGCATTTGGCAAAAAGGCCTGATGATCTACTTCTAAAACATCATCCACTGAAAACCCTGTGGAGTATAGTTCTACCCTGACACACATGGGTCACCATGAGTTGGAACTAACATGGCAGCAGGGATGACAGAACCCACAAAAGAAAAAAAAACAAGATGAGCGTCCACCTCTTTTGAAGAACTGATTCTATTAGAGTCATGATGACTATGTACCAAAAACACGAAAATCATGGGGCTAGAGTCAAATGAGGCCACCCAAGGAAAGAGAGGAGGCGCTGAGAAGTCAAATGTTGTACCTTGTACAAAGCAAGATGGGCAGGTTCCTGGGATGCTGGCAAGGCAAGGGAATAGTTACAGCTCAGAATTAGCCACAGTTATTCTTTCCTTTCTAAAAACACTCAACTCAGGTTGTTCCCAACTCCCTAGGACAAATCTTCTACTGCCCCCAGGGTTTACCCTGGATTCTACGACTGCCCCATAAACTAGAAAGTGAATCAGGGGAAACCCAGCTCACTGATGGTCTAAGAATTTAAGCAACCTCCCTCCCAGCAAGCCACTCTCCCTCAAACATCCCTGTGTCTCATGAGTTTCTTTACCCTTTTCCCTCCAATTCCAGAATGATCCTTTGGCTCCTTTCCCACAGCAAGGGACTTGTAAAACTATTCCTGCTCCACTCTCTTCTCAGATTTTTTTTTTTTTTTTCTCAGACTCAATCTAAGTACATTCTCCATCTCTCCTTCTTTCTCCCCCAGTCCATCCGCCTCAAATAATGCCAGGTCCTTGCAGAAGTCACTTATAAGGATGTTTAATAAACAGTACAGGTCATGACCTTGTCATGAGGCTTCCTATAACTAAGGTTTGGACAGATCTGATTATGCAAATAACGTGCATTATTTTTGCAAACCACTGCAACCCCTTCAAACGTTAGTTTCCTATGCACGCTGTGTGTGTTCTACATGTGTGGGAGTTATTTACATGGGCACATTTGCAAAAATATGGTACATGGGCTAGTGTTAGGTTGAACCATATGAAACTGCTGTTACGTGATCATGCAAAAATATGGTACATGGGCTAGTGTTAGGTTGAACCATATGAAACTGCTGTTACGTGATCATTTTGACATCCAAAAAGCATGGTAATGTTCATTCTAGGTCCAATCTAATAAAGGAGGCTGGTTTTCAAATATTTCAAATAGATTGTCTAACTTTCTACCTATTCTCTTCCCAAGATACAGATTTGGGAGCTGGGGGAGGGGTGGTAGTTATTGCTTTTTACAAAATGGATCGGTTTTCAGCAAGGACAATTTTGTCCTCCACCAACCACAACTAGAGTCCTGGTGTGGCACTGTGGGTTAATGAACTGGACTGCAAAGCCAGTTTGAACCGCCAGGTCAGCAGTTCAAGCTCACCAGCTGCTCCTTGAAAACGCTGTAACAGGGTCACTGTGGATTGGAACTGACTCGACAGAACTTAACAACAACAATCCCAACTACCACACACACATGCACAGGACACACTTGACAATGCCTGGAAACATTTTTGGTTGTTAAAGTGGAGTAAGGGGAGTCTTTGTGTGGCGCTGTGGGATACAGCACTGGATCACAAGGTCAGTCAGCGGTTCAAACTACTAGCCACTCCTCAGAATCCCTATACAGGGTCACTATGAGTAGGAACTCATTCAACGGAACTTAGCAACAACAACTGGCATCTAAGGTGTAAAGACAACAACGGCTACTAAGCATCCTACAGTACACAGGACAGTCCATAGCATAGAACCATCTGACCCAAATATTAACAGTACTGCTGGCATCAAATGGTACTGGAGACACAGATATAGTTCCCCAGGTTGGCAGTGGTGCCTCACCTGTCAGACAGAAGACCGGCCTTCAACTTGGCCAAGGTACTTTATATGCAGCCCTTACCCATCTGTCAGTGGAGACTTGCACATTGCTGTGATACTAAACACGTTTCCAGACTAAGATGGACTCAGAAGAGAAGCCTGGGGATCTACTTCCGAAAACCAGACAATGAAAACCTTATGGATCGCTATGGCCCAATTCCCAACCCATCATGGAGATGGCACAGGACCAGGCAGTGTTTCATTGTAGATGGGGTCACCATGAGCTGAGTTGGTGGCCAACTCAACAGCAGCTAACAACAAACATCTGTCAGAGGAGGCTGGGGCATCCGACAGTTCTGTTCTGAACCCCTCAGGGCAGCAGTTTGTAGTCCTTAGGACCTACCGTGGATCCATAACCCCTCCCTGGACCAGCCACCTCTCCCAAGGCTCTTCCTCCAGTCCCAGTCAGTAGCCTGAGATTATGGGTATTTTCAGAGTATCCCCATGTCTCAGCCCAAATCCCTGAGTTAGAAATTGGGCTCTGTTCCTGAGTTCTTGAAGTTTCCAAACCAGGGAAGCATAGTCAACTCATTCTACTTCCTGTTTCCTTCCTGCAGTAGCAACAAGCCAAGTTTTTCACAGGCTGCTTCAGCCAGGCTGTTCAAACCCCGTGCATCCCTCCTGAAAGCTCCCGCTGGCCAGCTGTAGCAGGCGCATGTTGTTTCTTGGAAGGAATTGTGTGTCACTCCTGGGGACAGAGAAGAGAATGTTAGAGGCAGTCAGTACAGTATCACTTACCAACTCCAGCTGCTGCAACTGCCCACCACTAGGCAAAGAGCTCAAGTCTACACAGGCTGAGTAAACACAGTGCATTTTCATTGCACATGAGCTCAATTTGACCTTAATTTGCAACTACCTGGCTGGGCTCTTTCCAGTTCCTTCTGTTGGTAGAAAGTCTATGTCAAACTGACTCACACTCACATTTACTTATGAACCTGAGCCTAAAACTGGTGGTGGTGTTAACATCAAGTTGATCCCAACTCATAACAATCCTGTTATAGGGTTTAGGGTTTCCAAGGAGCAGCTGGTAAGTTTGAACCGCCAAACTTGCAATTATCAGTCCAGTGTTTATCCTACAGTGCCACACCAGGACTCCTGAGCCAAATATACAGCCATAAACATTACACACTCCAAGCAATGGAAGGAACGTCGGGAGTCATCTACACAAGGTTAAATCCGAATTTCCAAAAAAAAAACAGCGTAGGAATAGTTTTGCTCCAGAAGGTTCCTGAAGCTCTCACGTGGGGATCGCGCAAACCTCAGCAGGTGAGCAATCTTTCTGCTGTTCTAACCTTCTCTCCAGCTGCAACTTAACACTCAGCAATAAAATGAGGGGAGAGTTTGGGAAATGAAAACAGGAGACATGCGATCCCGTTCCAATACCTCGTCTGTTCGCTGCCTTTCGGAACTTAAAACCTGCCTGCCGCTCACCAAATGGCACTGAGTGTTGGCAGATGGAGCTGAGAGGGAAGGCTAAATGTGCTTTAATGGGGCCATTAGGATTATGTCAAAAGGTGAGAAAAAAGCATTCTTCAGCCAAGAAAATAAGCACTGGCTAACATGTCCAGGATCTAAAAGAAATATAAGGCATTCTGTCTCTCCCTTCACTCGTTCTGACTTTTTATGAGAATCTGATTCAATCAGAGAATAGGGAATGGGGACCATTGTGGTTCAGGGACAGAAATCTCACCTTTCATGCATGATTATTGCTGTTGTTAAGCGCCATTGAGTCAGGTCCCACTCATAATGACTCTGTATAGGGTTTCTGAGGAGCAGCTGGTGGGTTTGAACCACCAACCTTACATAATAGCCCACCTCAATTCCCAGCCAAATCTCCTCCCCATCCACTATCCATCTGGAGCCTTCAAGCTGCTGTGCTGTTTCCATGGTATTTCCAGACTAAGGCAGACAGGTAGAAAGGTCTGGTAATTTTATTCCAAAAATTAGTAAGTGAAAACTCTATGGATCACAATGGTCTGATCCACAACCAACCATGGGACTGGCAAAGGATAGGGCAGCGTTTCATATTGCTGTGCATCAGATCGCCTTGAGACAGCAGCCAACTCAACAGCAGATAACAAAGAAGGTATGGGGCTATGTTGAAAGGACACAGCAGGCAATCAGAGAGAACTTCCAAGGGTAAAGTTGGAACAATTAGATTAAGAAAATAAAAGCCATTGTTATGGATTACAGTCCAAACAATAAAATAAACTGTGAGTCAGCATTGGACTGCCACCCATAAAGTTGGCAGTTCAAACCCACCAGCTGCTCCTCAGAAACCCTATACAGTGGCTCTGAGTCAAAATCGACTCAACAGCACTTAACCACAATGACATATGTAGAGAGAATGAGAGAGAGACTCCTAGTGTGGTGCTGTAGGACCAACACTGGTACTTCAAAGTCACCAGCCGCTCCTTGGAAACCCTATACAGAGTAACTGTAATTCGGAACACCACACACACATATATATATACATATATATTGTTGTTAAGTGTCATTGACCTTGTATAGGGTTTCTGAGAAGTGGCTGCTAAGTTTGAACCAATGACCTTGCAGTTCAAATCTACATTATGGTCAAATGCTTATCCTTATAGTACCACACCAGGACTCCATATAGATAAATGACTAAACAGATAACTGAATGTTGGAAATGTTGTTTTTCTTACATTTAACAAATGTAAGGAGACAATAAGTGTTGAAAGAATAAGAAAAAAATTCTAATCACCACTAGAATACTGCAAGCAGGATTCACCAATAAATACCAATATTAGTGCACAAAATTTTAGGTAGACACAGGATTTTTGCATCACCTTAAGTTCTAGCAAATCAAAGAACCAGTTGTCGGCACGTCACTTCCAATCCATGGCAATCCATGTGTACAGAGTAGGCTGTGCCCATAGGGCTTTTGAGACTGTGTCCATTCAAAAACTGATTGTCAAGATTTTCTCCCAAGGTGCCTCTGGGTGGCTTCTAAACACCAAAGTTTACTTTAGTAACTGAACACTTAACCATTTGTACCACACAGGAAATTTGGATTTCCTGAAAAATATTTATTAATTACAAAAAGAAAAACTTTACAGTGGAGATACTTGGTTGTTACAGACTTCTTTAAGATTAACATCACCAGTAACAAGACACACTAATATCATGCACCACTCATCTGATGCACTGAGAAGGACACAAAACCTCGGTGGTATTCTTCCCAAATGCACATAATCAAGTGAAAACATTAGAGAAATTCAAGTTAAGAGAAATTCTACAGACTAACAGGCCAGCCCTTCTCAAAATGCAAAGGTCATGAAAGACAACCAAAGACTGAGGAACTATTGACGGAGTGGAGATGACTAAAGTGTCTTGACCACAAAGCACAGTGTGGGCTTGATCAGAGCCAATGATACAAATAGCTGGGCACCATCTAGTTCTTCTGGTCTCCAGGTAGTGGAGATTGTGGCTCAAGTGGTCCATTAGTCCTTAGAAGTAATTGTTTCCTTGAGACTTTGATTTTCTTCACTCGTCTTTGCTCCAGAAGAGGAGAGACCAATAGTTGTATTTTAGATGACTGCTCATAAACTTTTAAGTCTCCGGTCACTACTACTGAAGTAGGATATAGAACATTATCTTAGACAGAGACGGAGGAAAGAAATATTGAACAAAATTCAAAAAGAAAATTAAGAACAGATATGTTGATCTAACAGAGACTGTTGGAACCCCAAAACTGTGATCTTTAATACGCTTCAAGCCTGTAACTTAAATTAGCCCTATGGATCAACTTTCAGTCAAATAGACCTATAAAGTGATTGATAATGTATTCTTTAATACAATCCTTTCAGCCAGACCAAAAGGACAGAGTTCGACTGAAAAACAATGTACAGAAGGTTGAGAAGACCAAGAAAGCAGGGCAAATGGAGACAGGGAACTCAAGGAGGAAGTGGCAAAGTGTCCTTACATTGGGAGGATTGCAACTAATGTCACTGAACAAATGTGTATAAACTGTTGAATACAAAATGAATATGCTCTGTAAACTTTCACCCAGACTACAATCTACATTATTTTTTATAACAATATAATATGGGATCTTAGACTGAAAGAAGAACTTTAGAGGGAAAAATGATAAAATCTGAATTAAGTGGCTAATTAGTTAACAGTATTTCTTAGTTTTCTAGTTGTTATTGTTGTTAAGTGTCATTGAATCAGTTCCAATTCAGTGATCCTGGATAGGGTTTCCCAGGAGCAGCTGGTGAGTTTGAACCATGGACCTGTGGTTCAAACCAAACTTGTGGTTCAGTGCTTTATGCCACAGCGCCACACCAGGACTCCAGTTTTCTAGTACTTAGTACTAATGTCTTAGTTCTCATAATTGAAGGTGTATGAAGTTAAGTAAAAAAAAAAAGGTTTCTACAAAATCATAGAAACCTTTATTAAATAAACTATCAAACATAAAGGAGATCTGGTAGCGTAGTGGTTACAAATCAGACTGCTAATCTCAGGCTCAGTAGTTTGAAATTACCAGCTGTTCTGTGGGAGAAAGATGAGGCTTTCCACTCCCATAAAGATTTACAGCCTCGGAAACACTGTACAGGGTCACTCCATGGCACACAGCCACCACCATCAAACATGAAGCTATCATGTCTCAACATATCTTCCACCTAGGTCTATACACTTCTGAAGATGGTGTTTCTGTCTCTCTATCTGGAGTCCTTATGTAGCACAGTAGGATAAGCACTGAATAAGTCAGTTTGAACTGCAAGGTTGGCAGTTCAAACCCACCAGCCGCTCCTCAGAAACCCTATACAGGGTCACTATGAGTCAGAACCAACTCAACGGCGCTAAACACCATAGTTATCCTCCCCAAAGAAAAGACAATTCCCTAAATCCTTTGCTTCTATTGGGCCTTCCTGGAATAGCGACTAATGTCTGCATGACTTTACAATTGGCAGGGCATTTTTTAACACACATTATCTGCTGAACTTCTGAAGAGGAGAAGAAAAGTCATCATCTAAGTGAGCTCGTTTGGGCCATTATTGTTACTTTCTGTCTAGTTGGCGACAACTCACAGTGATAGCAGAACCAAATATTACAGGGTCCTGTGGTTCTGTAGGATAAGCACTGGACTGCTAGACACAAGGTTAGCAGTTCAAATGCACCAACTGGTCTGCATGAGAAAGATGAAGATTCCTGTTCCTGTAAAGATTTACAACCTTGGAAACCCCAAGAATCCAAATCAACTCAATGGCAGTTGTTTGTTTATGTCATCTTCATCATCATTCGTCTGCTCAAGTCCATTGTTATGGCTACTGTGTATTTTGAGTGCTTCCAACTCAGGGGGTTCATCCTCCAGCACTGTGCTGGGAGACAACAACAACAACAAAAGCTTACCTCCTGGATATGGCCATTGGTAGAACAAATACATCAGGAATAAGACTCTAACTATAGTCACCCAGAGGTGGCTGGATGGTCCAATCTCTGGAACTTTAGCACTTTTCTTTGAAACCTTATGATTCCCTAATGTCCAATACAAGATAAAGAGAAGGTCGGCTCATTGTCTGTTGGACTAAGGTTGGAGGGTGGTTCACTGAGTTCTACAAGAACAGCCAAATGAGAAGCTTCACATGTAGAATCACAGAGCATGGTGGATCTCAAATGAATATTGAAAAGCATACAATCCTAGTTCCCCTTTCTCAACTCCATTTATTGTTGATCTTGAGTGGCATCGAGTTGGTTCCGACTCATAGTGATCCTGTAGAGTTTCCAAAGAACAGCTGGTGGATTTGAAAACTGACCTTGCATTTAGTAGTCCAGTGCTTATCCTACAGCACCATATCTGGACTCCACTCCATGGTGGTGGTGGGGGTGGTGATGTGCCGTGGAGTAGGTTCCGACTCATAGCAACCCTATACAGGGTTTCTGAGGCTGTAAATCTTTAAGGGAGCAGAAAGCCTCATCTTTCTCCCACAGAACAGCTGGTAGTTTCGAACAGCTGACCCTGAGGTTAGCAGCCTGATTCGTAACCACTATGCTACCAGAGCTCCTTAGGACTCCACTCCATACCCCACCTTAAATACACAACTAAAACCTGCATACAGACTCAACCCTTCTCTACAAAATGCCCCACATCATCCTCAAGTCCCCTCATCCCCTTCCCAGACCTCAACTGAAAGCCTATAAAATAGATACACAAATTGGATAGGATCGCTGATAGTGCTGTAGGGTCAGCACTGGACTGCGAACTACAAAGTTGGCAGTTCAAACCACCAGCTGCTCCTTGGGAACCCTATACAGGGTCTCTATGAGCTGGAACCAACTCAATGGCACTTAACAACACTAACAACACCCAGAGTCCACTGGGGCTGTTGTGACTCGCTGTTAGAAAACTCACCTTCCATGTGGGAGATCCAGGTTCCATTCCCAGTCAGTGCACCTTGTACACAGCTAGCACCCATCTATCAGTGGAGACTTGCATGCTGCTATGGTGCTGTACAGGTCTCAGAGGTGTGTCCAGACTAAGACTAGGATGAAAGGTCTGGCAATCTATTTCTAGAAATCAGTCCATGGAAACCCTCTGGATCACAATGGTCTGATTCACAACCTATCAGGAGGATGGCGCAGAACCAGGCAATATTTTGTTCTATTGTACATGGGGTTGCCATAAGGCAGGGGCCAACTATACCCAGAATAAAGTATCATTTAACGATTTATTCACCAGACACACATTCCTTTATCTTTTAGTTCCATTTTTCCGTGGACTTTTTGAAGCCCCCTGATATGTCTTAGTTATCTAGTGCTGCTAAAATAGAAAGAAAAGTGGGTGGCTTTAACAGACAGAAATGTATTCTTTCAGGGTGCCGACTCTAGGCAAGGTTTCCTCTCCCTGTTTGCTCTGAGGAATGAAGGTCCTTGCGTCCTTTCAGCTTCTATCCCTCAGTTTCTTGGTGATCTTCTTGAGATATGACATCTACCATTTCTGCCTTTTTGCTTAATCTGCTCTTTTTATATGAGGAGGCTTCAAAAGTTCTTAGGAAGATGGAGTTGAAAGATCACAGAATGTTTCTAGGAATTTTTTAATCAAAGACGATTGGTTTAAGCACACCACACTAATAATGCATCATTAACATAACAAAGAAAGATGGTTTCTAAGTGGGACAAAAACCACAGGTTGGGATTTACAACATGTATCTGGCAACAAGATATTTTTTGGTAGGCTTCGTAGGAGCAGGAGGCTGTACTTTGGGAACATCAAAGAGTAGGTAGTGTTTTGTGTGTGTGTGTGTGTGTATGGGGAGGGGTTCAAAGCATTCCCAAGCTATGGAGAGATCCTGATAAGAAGACAGGCAATTACAACACAGAGTAATCAGTATGATGAAGACCAAACACAATGTCTCTTCAGCCCTGTCACGCACACACATGCACTGTAGACATGGGGGACGCTGTAAGTCACAGCTTTTCCAGCAACGTCAGGCTGACCAAGGTCCCCAGGAGTGACCACCTGAGCAACACAGATCAGTGATGATGGACTCAGTTAGGACAGAAAGTTAGGACTCCCCCTGAGAGATGGCCCCGCCATTCACCTGTGGGGCACGCACAGTTGAGCAGTTGCATGCTGCACTTGTCCAGGGCTAAACTGAGAATTTCCACCCAGCCCATGCCTTTTGCCTGCATAAAATTAGTAGACTTTGTGAAAAAAAAAAAAAAGGAAGAGACCACATGCAAGTCCTCCCACACTCCCACACACCATAGAAGGGGGAGCCTTTTACTCTCTCCATGTCAACATTTGTTTTCCTGGGAGAAGTTGTTTTTGCAGCAAGCCTACAGGGTCTTACCAACCAGGGTCAAACAAAGAAGGTTAGAGAACCACAGAACAAATAAACCAAAACAATCCACAGTGAGCAGGGAACTTCCAATCCCAGCCAATTTGCCATCCAGTCCTGGCCTTGTTCCAGCCAGACCCAGCCAGAGGCCCCTAATGAAGCCATGAGGACTGGCACTCGCCTCTCCCATTTTGTGCTCTGCAACACGGGCGCTGGGGGGTCACGCTAAAGATTCCATCCAGAGAAAGAACTTGTCTCTTTATTCCTCCCTGCTACTCCTCTTACAATTTTTAACATTCACCAAAAGAAAGAAGGCGGGTGTGGGGTAGAGTTTGCCGTCTTTTCAAATGGCTTGTGAAGGGAACATTGCTTATCACAACAGGTGCTGCAGCCACTCACAAAACACAGGGGCAGTGTGGAGCTGACAGGCTAAGAAATCACTTGTTCTCTTTGTCAGCTGCTCCAGGCCATGTAAAGCCTGCTTTGGAGAGAGATATTGTGTTCCTGTTTAAAAACAACAAAAAAATAAAATACAAGTAGGAGCAGAAGAGAGGTTTAAGGTTGCCAAGGGCTAAGGGGAGGGGGAGACAGGGTTGAGGGTTGGGAAGGCAAAAGTGGGAGGAGGGGGGGCTTGGTATTCAGAGGCAATTTAGGAAAAGCAATGAGGTTTGGTGGCTGGATTGAAATAGTCTGTCTAGAACATTCCAGAAAACTCTAGCAGCACATCTCTAGCTTCAGGAAAAAGATTGATGGAAATGATCAGGCTGGCTTAAAACACACAGCAGGGGGAGCAGAAAGAAGATTTCCATTGAGGACACCGCATGTGTACAGTGTGCTCCGCATTTGTTCACAAGAGAGCGGACTTCAACCCCCTGATCAGTCAGTCATGAAAAAAGACAAAGAAAGAACAGTCAAGTCACTTCTGACTCATGACAAACTGATGTTTCAGAGGAGACCTGTGGTTTCCTAGGGTTTTCAGTGACTGTGATCCTCAAGAAATACATTGCTGGGCCTTTTTTCCAAGGTGCCTTTGGGTGAATTTGAACCGAAAACATTTGGGTGAGTGGCTGATCAACTGGCACTTTTCATCACCCAGGGACTTAGTCATTCCTTAGGAGAGAGGGAGTATGTATCCAAAGGTAGTCCTCCTCATCTGACTCCTTAGCCATGCAGTTTTCTTTTAAACTCTAGAGTTGCTGGCATGATGTCTTGGTCAAGCGACTTCCAGCTTCTGAGTTTCAAAGATTGCTAGCATTCTGATTCTGTGCTTCTAAACCTACAGAGGGTGCCCATCTTGCTCCAAGGGACCCCAGAGACGAAGGAGCACTTGATCATGAAGCCAAGTCCAGACTGATCTGAGATCTGTAAGACCTGGGATGCCACTCAAGTAGATGGATTGAACTGAACTCCTTTCCCATTGAAAGACTTGCTGTTAATCATACTGAGAGGATTGTTTTCCTTAAAAACAAAACTCAAAACCATAAAATAAAATTTAAAAAAAAGCTCAGGCTTACTAGTTAGATAGAGACTGATGGAACCCCCGAGACTGTAGTCCTTTATCACAAGCTTGGAACTCAACTCACTCCTGTGGTTTAATTTCAGCCAAAGAGTAGACAGGCCTATAAGGGGAACAGTAACACTGGTGAGGTACACATCCCTTATAATAATCAGTCATTTGCCCAAGGACAAAGTTCAGAAGGCAGGAAGATGTAGGAATGAACAAAGAGTGGAAACAGAATACAGGAAGGAAGTGGTGTACATGATGCTATATTATGGTAATTGCAAACAATGAGATGAAACAAAATGTGTATGATTAAATGAAAAACTGATTTACAAAAGTTTAAAATACATTAAATAAAACAAACCAGCAGAGTGATGGTCTAAGAAACTTCTCCGTTGCCAGTTCTTCCCCAAGTGGGTGATCACAGACCAAAAGCATATTGGGTCTTGACATCATGTAAAGATTCTAGCATTAGAGGAGTCAAGTACATCGGAATGGCATGAGGGGCAGCTATGACAGATTGTTAAGTTAAAAGAGAAAGTAAGGTAAATCTGAATCCCATTTTTGTTTAATATACTCACTTTTCACTCTTCAACATGGTCAAATTCCAAAGACCAGGTGGTTATGCAAAAATGGAGGATGATCATATTAGATCGCAAAATAGAAGACGACTACGTCAATACATAACTGCCAAATTACATCATCACATAACTGCCAAGTCACAAAGAATCCTGGCTCATAACTTTAACCATCACAGCCAGCATTACTCCCGCCTTGCATCTTGGAGTTCATTACTATCAGATAGATATCATTAATACAAATCGTTGGATAGTAGATTTTTTCACTGTCATTATAAATGTGAAATGTTGGATAATGAAACAGTCAATAAATGAGTGGTGGTGTGCCGTGTAGTCAGTTCCGACTCATAGCAAACCTGCATAGGGTTTCCGAGGCTGTAAATCTTTACTGAAATAGAAAGCCTCATCTTTCTCCCACGGAACTGCTGGTAGTTTCAAACTGCTGACCATAGGTTAGCAGGCCATTTTGTAATCACTATGCTACCAGAGCTCCTGAATAAATGAGTAGTAAGGGTATATATCAAACTTTTCTCTTTTGATCTTGCAGTAAAATCTTGAGAGCCAAAACCATCTACCCACACAACAGCTTTGGATGCTGAAGACTGAAACTGTTGTTATCCTTTTGTTTTCTCTCTCTTCACGCTGGGCTTTTTGGGAAGAAGTCCTATGTACAGCCAACACTTAATGAAGGGGGAATTCTCCACTTATGCTGTTGGGTATTTATCTGTATGAAAGAGCTGTGCCTTCTTCCACATTTCTTATTCAATCACTTATTTTTACCAGCATAGTCTCTTGGATGGATTTATTTTCTAGTTTGGGTTAGAATCCAAACTAAGTTCTTTATTTTGTTGCTTATATTGTTCCAGTTTAGCCGTCAGGAGCTCTTGCAGTTGGTTCTTTTGTCCCTTTGACATACCCCATCATTATGTATTGTTTGTTTGAGTACTTGACCTATGGGGTTTAATCTTAAGTTAAGTGAAGAAATGCTCACGGTTATAATACATAAGCTCATTTAGTTTACTGAAAAGTAGTCATGGAAGGTGCCCTGGTAAGACCACAAGACATCCTATTATAAATGGAGAATCAGGGTTATCAACGACAATGTCTGTTCATTAAGGAAGCCAGATCTTTAGACTTCAGGCTTTTCTTTTAATGGAGTTCCCGGGATCAAAGTTTAGCTAACAATGTGCTCTCCACCGAGGTATCTTGGTGCTAGAATTTGAGGTCAATGAGGTGAGGCAAGGCTGTCGCAGGAAGGGGCTCTGGCAGCACTGGGTCTTTAGAGAGCCCAAGAGCAGAACAACATGGTGACCAGTTAGCTCTGACTTGCTCTGAGTGAAGAGGCGAGAGCCTGGTTGGAGTTGTATGTGATTTAGTCCCTCTGGTCTGGCCTGAGAAGGTCTGTTAGCAGGACACATGGCCCACATAGCATAATGTAACCTGTCATAAACCTATCTGTTGTTGATGTTAAGTGTGGTGAGGTCGGTTCCTACTCATAGTGACTCTATATAGATTAACGAGGAGTGGCTGGTGAGTTTGAACTGCCCATCTTTCATTTCAAACCAAACTTGCAATTGAGTGCTTATCCTACAGCAGCACACCATGACTCAAAACCCTATGTAAACTGCATCATAAACCTATAACCAGGAATGTCTTATCACAGATACACTAAAGGCTATTGAAACAAAGCACTTACCTTTTAATGAAATAGCTGGTTATATTCGACTTATACAGAAAGACAGAAAAGTTCACTTGTCTGTTTTGAAACTTGACCCAAATGTCTAAATCACATATTATATGTTTCACACATACGTGATTTGGGATCATTCATTACATTATAAGCATACATCATAGCCCTTCTTGACTTTCTGGCAGTACTTGAATTTCCTGCCCCCTTTCTCCCAAAAGCCCCAGGGCCATTTTTCACACACACACAATAAAATATCCAGTTTCCATCACAACACAAAAGAGTTACAGTGTGCACCAGAGGAGTAGAGAACAAAGCTGAATTGAGAGGCTGATGAAAAGTAAGACTGGATCTATTGGGCACCCTCATTAGGGCTGCTTCTTGCTACCCACACCCCCACCCTCAGTCCGGTGGAAAGTATGATTCAAGTTCATGCAACAATTTCTATTTTGTAAAAGATGTATTTTTTGTTGTTACTGTTTTTCTGTTTAATGCATTTGTACAGTTGTTTTTTAAATCCATGCCTTAGAAAAACTGCAACATGCTACAAGTTTTGATTCTTCTAGAATTGTTTGGAAATAGTTAAAACCACAACTGATAAATGCAGAGATCTCAAAAATCTTGATGTCCCACATGTTCTAGCTTGGACGGTTCCATTTCTTTCTCTGAGTCAACGTCCTTGGGCTAAGGGCTTGAAGGAAGCACGGTGTCTCTCATATAATCATTGCAAAGGCTTTGTCACAGATATGTTCCACATTTATCCCAACTCCAGATTCTAAGTTATTTTCCTAATTGATGGCTTTTAAACTTGTTTAGCAACAAAGCCCTCTCTTTATATGAAGCTGGCATATAGAGAATTTTAATATATGACAGAGATAAAAGTGGCATTTTATTAATAGACATTTATTTCATTTTCTCAAATGAATTATATTTACATATTATAAAGCCAATGAGTAAGAGCATAGAAATTTTAAACTGAGAGTTACCAAAAACAATTGCAGTCTTCAATCAACATTGTCATTCAACTTATTTCTATATTTTGCTTTAGTTGCAAATACCAAGAACGTTTTGATTAACAAAGATTTGTTTTAAAACAAACACCATTTGCAACTACGTTCCAGTTCGTCTAACAATCTCAAGATATTTTTTAATGACAGAGAGGATTCTGAAGAAGCTGTATTCTAAGGCCTATATGGGGAAGAAAAAAAATTGTAATTAACAGGATAGCTAATGATTCCAGTCACTGTCATTGGGTCGATTCCAACTCATAGCGATCCTACGTAAGGTTTCTGAGGCTGCACATCTTTACAGAAGTGGAAAGACTTTTCTATCTTCCTCAGATCAGCTGGTAGGTTTGAACTGCTGACCTGTGGTTAGCAGTAGCCCAGTGTGTAACCCATTACACTACCAAGCCTCCCTTGGTATTCTCCAATGTGAATATGTTACATTTTGCACATACTGTTTTGAAGAACATCTTTTTAATGGTTTAGATTATTTTTTAAATAAAATGTTAAATACTTATGGAATCCCTGAAGTGCCTTTTCCCAATAGAGTCATGGATCCTTCATTTAAAGTCCACAATTCATTCTGAGAAATGATTATGTGATTATATAATCATTATATGATTAGTACCTGGTGCGAGCACCTAGTTTACGTAAAGCTTCAACCAATTCTTCTGCCGTCTTTGTATCAGTGCTGGCAGACTTACCACTCACTTTTACATTATGCAGCAAGAAACACTGAAGCAGTTGAACCACTGAGAACTAGCCCTAACCTCAATGTCGTACACTGGTCCTGCTTGTTGTTTAAACCTCTGGAACAATCATCCAGCCTTAGCAGTGGTCATCAACATGCTGAGAGGGATTTGCTTGTATGTTTGGTCTTCAATTCACGTCATCAGCCATTTTTCCAGCTCTGATATGGGTCCCTCTGACAAGTCCATTAGTCTCGTAGCTTTCAGTGGAGCTGATCCTTTAAGAGCTTGGAGAGTTTGCCTTTGTTTTAGAGTGATATCCACAATACATCTCATCCTCCAATCAGGATTTCTGAACTCTATTAGAATGTTAAGGGACAACCGACATACATATATGCAGTCAGACATTGCCCGCAAGCACTTGATGTGATGGATGATTGTATAAGGTTTGAAAACACTGCTGGAGTCTAGATACTTGTGTTTCCATAAGTCCTTCTGCCTCTACATTGGTGACCTATTTAACTATACTATTATTAATTCTCTTGACTTGTCATATAGCCTGTTTCCTCTGGGCTCTCTTAGATAACTGAATTCTTGCAAGAGAGTTAATGGCCAGTATCCTACAGTTGGCTTTTTAACTGCTCATGCATTTTAACAGAGATCTTTGAATTGTAAAAGTAAGGCATATGGTAAGAAACAGTTTCAAAAAGACAGGTCTTTTCCTACTGTGACAAAATAAATCAAAAGACAAAAACCATTATCACCAAGTCAATTCCGACTCAGAGAGACCCTAATGGATAAAGGATCTCTGGTAGCATAGTGGTTATGAGTCGGGCTACTAACCTCAAGGTCAGTAGTTCGAAACACCAGTGGTTCAGCGGGAGAAAGATGAGGCTTTCTGCTCCTGTAAAGAGGGTCACTATGAGTCGGAACCAACTCCACGGCACATAACCACCACCACCATAGGGTTCCAAAGGCTGTATTCTTGATGGAAGCAGATTGCCACATCTTTGCAACTTGGAGCAACTGGTAGATTCGAACCATCAACATGTCAGTTAGCAGTAGAACATTTAACCACTGTGCCACCAGGGTTCCTTTGTGGCAGTATACAAGGCCAGTAATAATATTCAAAATAATACAACTGATGAAGACATATAATGCATTGTATAAACCAGGCCCTAGTCTAAAATGTCAGAGCTACACATGAGCATATTAACTTGTTTGATTTAGTTATTATATCAGACCTATGAGGGACGCACTACTACCGTTCACAACTCACAGGTAAGAAGTAGATGGAAAACGTCCCTGTGTTGTACAGCTTAGACCGGCAGTGTCTAGCTCCCAAGTCCATACACTGCCTCATGATGTCATGATCTCTGTAGCAGACCCATAGCATATTTATTATCAATTTCTTCTACAAACCATTCACTGAGTGCCTATTGTCAGCCTGGCACTGTCTCGGGAAGTTGGTAGAGGAATGCATTATTGCTCTACTCCATCCAAGCTCAGACTCATGCTCAGAGTCCTCTAGTAAGCCTTCCTTTTCTTCCTGAAAACTCTCTACATGTCAGCCACAGAAGCCTACTGATCATTCCTCATCCTACTCTCACGTTTCCTTGCCTCCAAATGATTGTTGAAGCTACCAGCAAGCCCTTCCCTCTCACTATAACATTGGTGAAATTCCATTCTTCTGTAAGGCCCAGCCCCAATTCTGTCTTCTCCATAAAGCTTCCAGAGTCTCGGGATAAAATGTATCTCTCTTCCGCTTATGCTGGTGTGGTGCTGTAGGATGAGCAATGGACTTCAAGGTTGGTGGTTCAAACTCATCAGCCACTCCTTGGCAAGCTTTATACAGGGTCACTATGAGTCATAACTAACTCAACAGCACTGAACAACAACCCATTGTTGCTGTTGTTATGTGCCGTGAAGTCAGTTCCGACCCACAGTGACCCTGTTCAGGGTTTCCAAGGATGTAAATCTTTATGGGAGCAGAAAGCCTCATCGGTAGTTCGCAGCCCAATTCGTAACCACTACGTTACCAGAGCTCCTTTACACTGATAAATACTTTCTCTGCACATTACATCCACTATTTTGATTGGACCTTTTTTTGAAGGTACACTATTGAGACTAAGACAAGTGTGTTACTAAGAGAACTTATCTGCAGTCATCCACTGATTGCAGAGGCATGTTTAAACACATTTTGTTTGGATACACATGTGCATGTATGAACTGAAACTCTAGTAGCAGGACCACAAGTTAAAAATGTTTTCTAAATTACGTAGATAGATAGATAGATAGATAGATAGATAGATAGATAGATAGTTGTTAAGTGCCATCGAGTTGGTTCCAACCCATAGTGACCCTGTATAGGTTTTCCGAGGAGTAGCTGGTGAACTTGAACCACTGACCTAGCAGTTCAAACCAACTTTACAGTCCACAGTGCCACACCAGGACTCTCCCTCTCTCTCCCTCTATATAGATAAATGTTGTTGTTGTTAGGTGCCATCAAGTCAGTGCCAACTCATAGCGATCTTATGCACAGCAGAACAAAACACTGCCTGATTCTGGGCCAACCTCACTATTGTTGTCACACTTGAGCCCATTGATGCTGCCACTTGGCCAATCCATCTCGCTGGGTGTCTTCCTCTTTTTCTCTGACCCTCCACCTTGCCAAACATGAGATCCTTCTCCAGCGACTGGTCCCTCCTGACAATATGTCCGAAGTATGAAAGATGAATATATATCTAATAAGAATTATGAAGATGATAAGTTCTCATGGGTCAGAGCCAAGTCTATGGCAGCTAACAACAATAATAGCAATATAATGAGTGCTCTAAAAATGTCTGTTGGAATACATACACAACATAGGTGCCAACTGAGAGGCTAATCATATCTCAGAGAAGATACAATTCCTGTTTTCAAGAAGCTTAGGTTCAAATTGTAGTCCTGGTGTGGAGCTGTGGGTTAATGAGCTGGACTGCAAAGTTGGTTTGAACCACAAGGTTGGCGGTTCAAACTCACCAGCCACTCCTCAGAAACCCAATACATGGTTGCTATGGGTCAGAATCGACTTGACGGCACTTAAAAACAAATAACAATATTTAAATTACGCTCCTTGCATGGTGCAAGCAGTTAAGCACTAGACTATTAGTGGATCAAATTTCCTCAGAATTCCCATGGAAGACAGACATGAAAATCTGCTTCCAAAAGGTCACACAGTCTTGAAAACCCTACCAAAGCATTTATACTCTACATACATGGGGCCTCCATGAGTCAGAATCAGCTTGACAGCAAGTAACAATAACAACTGTGGTCTTACTGTAGAAACGCTGAAAAGAGAAAAACCACAAATTAGGCTGATAAGAAGCTCCTGAGATACAGCAGAAGCACATCAACAAGATAGCAGAAGACCTGGGATCGAATCCTGTATACACCACAAACTATGTGACCATAGGTAAGTAATTTTGTGTTTCTGAGCTTCTGCTTCATCCTTCATATGTGGGTAATATAAGGGCTTCTCTCAGTTCTGATTACTCTAATGAGTCTATGAGCAGATTGGTGTCTTCAAAGAATGCTTCTAAAGATGCCATCAAGAATTAACCCACTACATTACAAAACTCAGTCCGTTACAAGTGAAATCTTAGTTTATTGAGGAACAAAGAATGTTATAATGACAGATCCAGTTTAGGAGGGAAGGTCTGAATGGAGTCCAGGAAGAGATGTAGGAGAAAGGGACAGTTAGGTTTTACCCATCCATGAATCTGGCCAGAGTTACACCATCATTAGAGTAACACACCCCAGCTTAAACAAGAGTCTTCCTCACAGCCATCCAACTATTTTCTCTCGGATTCCCTGAAAAGTGAGCAGCATTCTAACGACTATTTTGTCTTTCCAGTTTCTGGTATAATGAGATAGAGGAAATTTTCCTTCTTTGGCAGTTGAAATGAGACTTCCTCATGGGGACAGTCCTATATTTACCAGAAGAGATCCATTGATTAACCACATGGATTGAAGAATGGGATTCTAAGCAGTAAAGAAGAATGCTGAGGAGTCCTAGTGTGGTTGTTGTTGTTGTTGTTATGTGCCATCGAGTCGGTTCCGACCCATAGCGACCCTGTACAGGGTTTCCGAGGGTGTAAATCTTTACGGGAGTAGAAAGCCTCATCTTTCTCCCGCGGAGCGGCTGGTAGTTTCGAACCGCTGACCTTAAGTGTGGTACTGTGGGTTAATGCGCTGGACTGCAAGGTCAGTTTGAACCCCAAGGCCAGTGGTTCAAGCTCACCAGCTGCTCCTCAGAAACACTATACAGGATCACTATGAATTGGAACTAACTTGACAGCACTTAACAACAATAAACCTTCTAAGGAGTTGCTCTTGTGGCTACATCAAGTCACAGCGACCCCATGTCCAACAGAACAAGTGATGCTTGTTCCTACACTAACACCATGATCAGTTGCAGACAGACCATTGTGATCCACAGGGATTTTATTGGCTAATTTCCGAAGTGGACATCCTGGCTTTCTTCCTAGTCCATCTTAGTCTGGAAGCACTGCTGAAACCTGTTTTACATCCTAGCAACATGCAAGCCTGACA
This sequence comes from Chrysochloris asiatica, assembly GCF_000296735.1. Lineage (NCBI taxonomy): Eukaryota > Metazoa > Chordata > Mammalia > Afrosoricida > Chrysochloridae > Chrysochloris > Chrysochloris asiatica. The sequence goes on along the minus strand of NW_006408578.1, from coordinate 1,673,487 downwards.
AACAAGTGATAACTGTACATGAGGGGCAATGGCCAGGGATTGAGCCCAGTTCTTCCACATGTCAGAAGAGAATTCTACCACACAACCACCAATGATCCCCACTCTCACCCCTCATACCTTCAGGACCTTGATTTTTATGAGCATTTCAGTGGGCTTGGGTCTGTCAACTTGATTAAGTGTTGAATACAACTGAATTGCTCTCCAGGCAAATCTTGGGCACCGGGGTTGGAAGGACAGCCAAAAAAGTTAGGCACTTGGTGGAATGAAGGGCACAGAAACATCTAATAGGAATTTTAAGTTGAATATGTGTGTTAAGTATTCTCCTCCATATTCCTATGAAAACTTTCATAAAGTCTCAGCTTCTCTTTTGAAGAAACCTGAGGAGGTTCTAAATTCTGCATCCAGTTTTGCACAGAAACTGCATATGGGGTCATATAATCCAAAGCAGAAGGGGACAGTTGACATCTGTGTGTCACCAGGAGGAGAGAGGTTAGGGCTAGGAAGCTCTGGGTAGTCATCACAAATTTAGTCCCATCATAAAGAACTTCATGTTTCAGATACACAAATCATCCTGTTAGGAGTTAGATTAGATTGCATCAGCCCTTCAGAGGATGATGACCCTTGATGAAGTCATAAAATAGAATTTCTGAACTTAACCACCTGGGGAAGAAGAAGAAAGACCATCTGCATCTGGACATTAGCTAGTGAAAACCTTATGGAACACAAAAGAGCTCTCTTGCTTTGGACATGTTATCAGGAGGGATGGATGCATAGCTGAAGGACATAGTGGTTGGTGAAGAAGAGGACAAATGAGGCTATGGAATCCATAGGATGGGCTGAGATATGCTGATGGTGGTGAGGATGATGCAGGGCTGGGCAATGCTTTATTCTTTTTCCCACAAGGTCACTATTAGAGATGACTCCATGGCCGCTAACAGCAGCAACATACTGTAGCGGGCTGCTTGCTCTGAGTAAGATAGACAAGTCTTATGAGTGTATGGAGAACATAAACGTTTTGAACTTGCTGTGATCTTCAATCAGCCTTGTCATCTAATTTATCAAGGTCATGTTCAGGAGTTATAAATGTGTGTATCCATTGAAGTACCTTTTATCCTCTTGGGTACGAAGTATATTTAGTTATCACCGACTCCAATCTAAAGGTACTTCAATGATGCATACATTTATAACTCCTGAACATGACCTTGATAAATTAGATGACAAGGCTGATTGAAGATCACAAAAAGTTCAAAACGTTTATGTTCTCCATACACTCATAAGACTTGTCTATCTTACTCAGAGTGAGCAGCCTGCTACAGTATGTTGCTGCTGTTAGCGGCCATGGAGTCATCTCTAATAGTGACCTTGTGGGAAAAAGAATAAAGCATTGCCCAGCCCTGCATCATCCTCACCACCATCAGCATATCTCAGCCCATCCTTATGGATTCCATCCATACCCTCATTGGTCCTCTTCTTCACCAACCACTATACTATGTCCTTCTTCAGCTATGCATCCATCCCTCCTGATAACATGTCCAAAGCAAGAGATCTCTTTTGTGTTCCGTTAAGGTTTTCATTAGCTAATGTACAGATGCAGATGGTCTTTCTTCTCCATCTTTTATACTCTAGAAGATCTACTGAAACCTGTCCACCCTGCTGGTATTTGAAATACCAATGGCACAACTTTCAACATCATAGCAACACACAAGCCACCGCAGTAGTGGTACAACATTCTAAATGGTGCTTAAATAGGCCAGCTCAACAATCCCTCTACTGATATAATGAGCTGCAAAAGTTGAGTGGGGATCCAAAAAAATAGACCATTTTTCACCAGAAGTGACCTCCAAAGTCTCTTGCTGTGTAAGTTGAAAAGAACATCAAAGAAAGAAATGTAGAGTGAGAGATCAGAGCTGGAAAACCCCCACCTGCACAGATTCACATCCTGTTGCATCCAAATTACTAATTACTGGATGGGATTAAATAAAATGGCACCTAGGATAGGGGAAAGGCCAAAGGAAGACTTCAGACACTGAATCCTTCTGAGGATTTAAGTATCTGGCTTTACCTGCCCCTTTGGTGAGCCAAGACCACACCCACCCAGACCAGCAGCAACAGCAGCTGTGAAAGGAGAAACTGACTTCAAGGAGATGCAACAGGAAAGAAAAGAAACATAAATAATTTTTAAAAAAACAAAAACCAGTAAGGATCAGATACTGCCTTCCCAAGCATACATATGTACTCTGCCCAAACGCCTGTGAATTAGTGGTGAATACAAGTCATAATAATGTAAACCAGGTGTTCTAACTTCCTACCAGAATGGCTGGTAAGACCCTCAGTGTCGAATAATAACAACAACAACATCTGAAGTGCATCTGTGTTTAAACACATAACAAGTATATTTTTCTTTCTTCTCCAAGTAGCTGTCTGTTCTGCATTTAGATTGTGATAGCATCCAGGAGACTGAGGACCACGATCCTTTATAGAAACAGCCATTCCAGTCTTGAGAGTTCACACTGGTGTTTTGTTTTGGTTTGTTTTTGTGGGTTTCGTTTTGTTTTTCAAAAGACAAGGAAACACTGTTGACAGAATATGTTGCTTTGGGGAGGCAACTGGAAGTCTTAAATTGTGGAAAACAGGATGATGCTCAGAGGCAACCCCAGGCAAACCTAAAATCTAGACATTTAGGAAGCTCCAAAAATAATCGTCCATAAAAAGGAGCCAAAACAATCTCCTCAGGAGCAGAGGAGACATTTTTCAGAGGTGGGATCTCCGAACTGAATAAACATTCAAACTTAAAAAAACCTCCTGTTTTTGAGCTGTATTCTCTAGTCAGCCTTCTTGAGGCTACAAACAGAGATCCTTCAGAGTTTGCTCTGGAGAAAGGAGAGTGTAGGGACGCACTGTAAGAACTCACTGGGGGAATCATAGTTGTTCACGTGATTCAACTAAAGTACAACTAGATCTCAGAGGGACCTCAACTAGAAACAGGTTCCCAGAAAGGCTTGGGTGGGAGGTTCAGGAAATGGAAAAGTATAACCACAAGCTAAGGATTTCCATCACTCTCTGCCTCTCTTTCTCTGTTTTTCGGCTTGGTTCTCTTTTCTTTCAACAAGTCTCTTCTGCTGCTCATCTTAACCTTAGTGCTGATCCTTACCTCAACCCCAGAAACTCCACAGTCTTTCAGTTCTAGTGTTCACCACCAAAGGAAACGTTCCTCCTGGTCTCAGTACAAATATCTGGGACCTGTTGTGACTGGGCCTCCAGGTTTGTTTGAGATAAGCCATGAGGCTATAGCAGGCCAGCCACTCTGGTCAGATGTCCACCCTGGATACCATCTACTGAGATGGTAACATAGGTCTCCTGCATTCAACCAGGGTGACAGTGGTGGTGGTGGTGAAGTGCCATGAAGTCAGTTCCAACTCCTAGTGACCCTATACAGGGTTTCCAAGGCTGTAAATCTTTACAGAATCAGAAAGCGTCATCTTTCTCCTATTGAATCGCTGGGAGTTTCACACTGCTGACCCTGAGGATAGCAGCCTAACTCATATCCACTATGCTAGAAAAGGCAAATTTCCTCAGAAAAGGGTAATGTCAGTCAGAGCTCACTATTACCCAATTACAATGATGCTTCCAATCATCTGATTTAGTCTGTGTGTACGACAAGCACATGTTTTACTTGTTGCTGTTGTTTTTATAATTGCTGCTTTTGGCAGACCCTCTTTTTTAACTACAATACTGTGGTAATTTGTATTTGTGGACCTGTATCAATAACTTTTTTGAGAATGAAGTAGTAATTAAAGGAGAAAAAATTTGAAGTCTTCTGCTCGGTTATCAATAATGTTGTAACTAATAATGTAGTTCATTGTAGAAAGATTTTACAGAACAATTTTTCATATATTGTTTCAAATATTCATATAATCTAAGAAATATATTTAGGCAATTTGCAACTATGTTTATCACATATTCTATGATTAAAACTAATAATAACCATCACCAAGGATTCGGTATGGTCTGACAAGAGAGGAGGCCCATGGAAGGGGGAATACCCACCATAGTAACATCACTGGTAAGAGGATCGATTAACTGACTGTGTGGGGTTTCAAATTCAAAGAATTGATAGTGAAGAATCTAAAGGACTAGATTTCATACCCCATATTCCTGGTGTGGCATTGTGGGTTAATGTGCTGGACTGCAAGGTCGGTTTAAATCACAAGGTTTGGCAGATTGGGGTGCCTTGGTACCCCAAAAGGTACAAGAGACATAAAGAACCAAGGGTTGAGAGCCAGGAAGAGGCCAGTATATTGGGAAAGTTGAGAAGAAGAAGGTCTGATCAAAGCAGATATATCCTGAGTAATTTCTGATCCTGACTTGTAACCTGGTACTTCCCAATAACTCTTCAGGAGAAAGATAAGACTTGCTGCTCCCATGAAGATTCATGGTTTCAGAGACCCTATATAGGGTCACTATGAATAAGAAGCAATTCAACAGCGCACAACCGCCACTTCTCTAATATACTCCATAATCATGAACATTGTCTGTGTCCTCTGTGGCCATTGCAAGGAGCTATGGAACCCAACAGAGGAGTGGAGAGTGCTGTGGGTGGGATGGCTGCTGTCAGAACTAGTAAAAAGTTTGAAGGATGGAAGTATGTCTGACCTTTGCCTCATAGGAATCAGCATTGGGTTGTTGATCTAGATTCTTCTTCCCCCTGGTGAAGTGAAAGGAGGTAAATATCTGAGGGACCTGAAGGAAAAAAATTCAAGCCTTGATTTTCATTATTGAAGGATTGATTCTCTGGGCAAATGATTGGATGATACAGAGAGCATAAAAATAAATCACTTCACCAAAAGAAAATGGTCGATGTTCAACCATTTCAAAAGGTAGCATATGATCGAAATCAATGACACTGAAGGAAGAAATTCAAGGTGCATTGAAGGAAATGGCAAAGAACAAGGCACCAGGAATTGATGGAATAAAAATTGATACCTTTCAAGAAAGTGAGGCAGCACTCACCTATGCCAAGAAATTTGGAAGACAACTATCTGGCCAACTGATTGGAAGAGACCCATATTGTGTGCTCATTCCAAAGAGAGGTGACCCAACAGAATGCGGAAATCATTGGACAATATCTTTGATATCTCATGTGAGTAAAGTTTTACTCAAGGTAATACAGAAACGGCTGCAAGTATACATTGACAGAGAACTTCCAGAGGCTCAAGTCGGATTCAGAAGAGGATGTGGAATGAGGGATATCATTGCTGATGTCCGATGGATCTTGGCTGAAAGCAGAGACTATCAGAAAGATGTTTACCTGTGCTTTATTGACTATGCAAAGGCTTTCAATTGTGTGGCTCATGACAAGCTATGGACAACATTGCAAAATATGAGTATTCCAGAACATTTAATTGTGCTTATGGGGAACTTGTACACAGACCAAGACACAGTTGTTCAAATAGAACAAAGGAACACTGAATGGTTTAAAATTAAGAAAGGTGTGAGACATGGTTGTATTCTTTCACCATACTTATTCAACCTGTATGCTGAGCAAATAATCTGAGAAACTGGATTATATGAAGAAAAACATGGCATCAGGATTGGATGAAGACTCATTAACAACCTGTGATTTGCAGATGATACAACCTTGCTTGCTGAAAGTGAAGAAGACTTAAAATATTTACTGATGAAGATCAAAGACCATAGCCTTCAATATGGATTGCATTTCAATGTCAAGAAAACAAAAATCCTCACCACTGGATCAATAAACAACCTTCTTATCAACAGAGAAAAGATTGAAGTTGTCAAGGACTTCATTCTTCTTGGAACAACTATCAACACTCATGGAAGCAGCAGTCAAGAAATCAGACAATATACTGTATTAGGCAAATCTGCTGCACAAAACCTTTTTAAAGTGTTGAAGAGCAAATATGTCAACTTGAGGAGTAAGGTGCACCTGACCCAAGCCATGGTATTTTCAATAACCTCATATGCATGCAAAAGCTGGACAGTGAGTAAGGAAGACCGTAGAAGAATTGATGTTTTTGAGTTATGGTGTTGGAGGAGAATATTGAAAGTACCATAGACTGCCAAAAGAACTAACAAAAATCCTCACCACTGGACCAATAAACAACATTCTTATTAATGGAGAAAAGATTGAAGTTGTCAAAGACTTCATTTTTTTGGAACAACCATTAACACTCATGGAAGCAGCAGTCAAGAAATCAAATGACATACTGCATTAGGTAAATCTGCTGCACAAGAACTTTTTAAATTGTTGAAGAGAAAACATGTCAGTTTGAGGACTAAGGTGCACCTGACCCAAGTCATGGTATTTTTAATAACCTCATATGCATGTGAAAGCTGGACAGTGACTAAGGAAGACCATAAAAGAATTGATGCTTTTGAGTTATGGTATTAGAGAAGAATATTGAAAGTACCATGGGCTGCCAAAAGAACCAACACATCTGTGTTGGAAGAAGTGCAGCCAGAGTGCTCCTTGGAAGCCAAGATGGCCAAACTTCATCTTTCATACTTTGGGCATATAGTCAGGAGGGACCAGTATCCGGAGAAGGATATCATGTTTGGTAAGGTGGAGGGTCAGAGAAAAAGAGGAAGACCTCCAGCGAGATGGATTGGCAAAGTGGCAGCATCAATGGGCTCAAGCGTGGCAAGAATTGTGAGGTTAGCCCAGGACTGGGAAGTGTTTTGTTCTGTTGTGCATAGGGTTGCTATGAGTCAGTGCCGACTCGATGGCACCTAACAACAACAACAACAACAACAACAATGAATCTAATGTGAAGAGCCTTCTTTACCCACGTTAGTCCCCAGACTCTTATTGATCTCCTTCCTCATAGGCCAAGCCACAGTTCCCTTTGATAAGCGTAACCAACCAGTAGCTTCTAAATTTCCCCAGAAACACACTTAGTTGGATTTTCAGCAGCTACAAGGCTGAAATTAATATAGGAATCAAACAGATCTTATTTTGCTTACTCATCCACTCCATCCTGCCCTGACACTTTAATCAACTCATCATGTTTAAAAATAAATTTGATTATGGGGGAAAAGAAGCTGCTTTGGTCTGTGTGGCCACTCACATCCACGCTGTGTTTCCTTTTCCAATAGTTTATGTTGTTGCCTGGACTTTTTCTCTCCTTAGCACCAATCCCAAAGCAAAAACACTTGGGGCAGAGGAAAGTGCCCTGGCACTGGTCAAGTGGTTTTTCTTGCTACTGATCAGCTAGCTAGGACCATGGGCAAATGTTTAACTTTCTAGAGGTTTCCATAACAGAAAAAATGGGCACAATAAAACCATCTTTGCCTACTTGATGAGGTTGTGGTGAAATCATCATTATATTGCTCGTTTTAAACATGAAGCACCGTAAGGACAACAGCTGGGACAGAAACAGGAAGCAACATGGAGGCCCAGCATTCTGCAGGGGCCACTCACAGTACAACAAGGAAGGTACTTCCTGGGCTGGGGGAAATTTGGAGTCGTAGGGACAATATGCTGATTCTGAGCTAAATCCTCCCACATGTATCCAGCACCCATGCCATGCCCTCAGCTGAGATTCAATCGTCACCCTCACTTATAGAAATGTTTAATTAGAGACACACTGCCCAACACATCTGTTGTTGTCAATTGCCATTGAAACATTTCTGACTCATAGTGACCTTATGCATAACAGGACAAAACACAGCCGGGTCCTGCACCGTCTCCACGATTGTTGGTAGGTTTGAGTTCACTGTTGTATCAACGTGTCTCATTGATGATTTCTCTTATTTTCACTGACCCTCTACTGGTGCTGTTGGATAAGCACTGAACTGCTAACTACAAGGTCAGTGATTCAAATCTACCAGCTGCTCCCTGGAAAGACTATACAGGGATGCTATGAGTGGGAACCAACTCAATGGCACTTAACAACTACTTTACTAAACTTGATGGCCTTTTATAGCAATGGGTCTTTCCTACTGATGTGTCCAAAGTTAGCGAGGCAAGTCTCACCATTCTCTCATCTAAGGAGCACTCGGGCTGTATTTATTATAAATATAGAAATGATTTGTTTGTTCTTCTGTCAGTCTACAGTTGGGCTTCATTGTTCTGAATCATTCATATGCTTGTACAGACTGCTAGAGCTAAAAACAGAGGCCACATTTTTCATTTTAGAGATAATAAAACTAAGGCCCAGATTAGTAGAGAATCTCATACCTCAAAAAAGCTTCCTAGGAGGTGGAGCTTGATGGCGGCTAGCATGTAGGTGCAGTGAAGGTCGCCATCAGCCATACCACAGAATATCAGGCAAAGCAGATCCAGGGCAAAGCTCCAACTCGGAAGCACAGATATAGGAATATTTTTAAAGTTTGAAAGCTTATAGATACTAGAACTTGAAGCTAAAGTAAGAAATCATGTACTTTTTAATCTGCTGGGCTCAAAGGCCCAGAGCTGACTTCTTGGGCGAGAACAAACAGTAAGACCAAGTGGGGATGCAGAAACACCACGGAAAAACGACACGGGAAACTTGGAGCAAAGGTGAACAATACACTTTGTCAGTTTTGCTTTGTTCTGATTTTTTTTTTTTTGGTATCTGGTCATTGGCACCCCCACTATTTGTGCACCTCCATTCTGGTGACTAGAGGGGGAGCCTGAGTGAGTGGACACCCCTCACTCTCACCACTGGTGGGTTCTTCTGCTATGCATGCACACAGATACTCAGCCCAAGAGCAGGCCCTGAACGTTTTTTGTTTTTGTTTTTGTTTTTTTTAATACGGGAAAGGGCAGGACAGGGCTGTAGACAGGGGAAGAGAGTTTATAAACAAAACAGGCCAAAAATTAAATTAAAGCCTGAGATATAGCATAACAACCAACTGTGGCATCTTGAAATCTCTCAGGCAGCTTTGAAAGCAAGAAGCTGAAGAGAGGACATTAAAGTCATACTCATATTAGGCTACAGAATTTTTTCTTCTTCTTCTCTCCCTCCTCTCCCTTTTCTGTGATTATAGTCTGCAGTATTTAGTCTAGTTTTTGTTGTTTTGGGGGTTTTTTCTTTGTTTGTTTGTTTGTTTGTTTGTTTTGCTGTTGCTGTTTTGCTGTTTTATGCTCCCCCTTCTACCTTTGAGGGACTCTCTCGCTCCCTATATTACCCAAGAAGAGTCAGCAACTGCTGCCATATAGTCAAGCTACAATCACACTCTAGAAAACACCAAAGCCCAGGCAAGAACCAATACCAACTGTCATATACCAGGGAGGCAGACAACACCTGTAAAAGTTACTCTGAGTTAAGCAACAAGAAGAGTGAAAAGGGAAGCCCACATCTTGATCACATCTTACTGGAAGCAATCAGAAAGCATAAAAAATAGCAAAACACATACTCAATTAAATATTAAGGCCACAGATAAACATTAAACATGTCCGAGAAGCAAAAGCAGATGACAATATCAGCACATGTCCAGAAACAAGATAAAATGTTTGAGACAAATAACCTAGAGGTAGACCTGGACTCCATTCTGGATGGAGGGCAAGCCTTGGAAATGCCTAAGAAGGAATTCAGAAAAATGATTATAAAATGTTTCAAAACACTTTACAATGGAGTTGAGAAAAATAACGAAGAAGTCAGGAAAGCGCTACAGGAACAATCAAATAAGATAGATACAGCATTGGAAACAATTCAAAACCTACAGTAAGATGTCCAAACGATCAATAATAGAATATCAGAAATAGACAATACTCTGAAAGGGCAAAGGGGTAGGATAGACAAGATGGAAGGCAGAAGCAGTGAGCTGGAAGACAAATCTCTCAGTACCACTAAGATAGAAGAGCAAACACAAAAAAGGATTTTAAAAAATCTGAAGACGGTCTAAGATTCATTTGGGCAACATGAAGAGGAATAACTTAAGAATTATCGGCATTCCAGAACAAGAAGAATCACACAAGTCCACATAGGAAATAGTTGAAGAACTGCTGGAAGAAAATTTCTCTAACATCCTGAAAAGTGAAAAGATAAACATTTAAGAAGCTCAACGAACCCCAGGAAGGATAGACCACAAGAGAAAATCACCGAGACATATCATAATCAAGATCTCCAAAATCAACGATAAGGAGACACTCCTGAAAGCAGCTAGGGAAAACACAAGTGTCACATACAAAGGCAAGCAAGTCAGATTAAGCTCAGATCTCTCAGCAGAAACCATGCAAGCAAGAAGGCAATGGGGAGACATATATAAAACCCTGAAAGAAAAAAAAAAATGCCAACCAAGAATCTTTTATCCAGCAAAGCAATCAATCAAATACGAAGGTATAATCAAAATATTCCAGGATAAACAGAAACTAAGGGATTTTGCCAAAGCCAACCCTGTGCTACAAAACATCCTAAAGGGAGTTCTGTGGATTGAGAACCAACAAGAACAGACAACAACCAGAGACTGACATACGTGGCAGCACCTTCCAGAATTAAATTGACAGAAGGAAGAGTCGAGAACAGAACAAAACTATAAAAACAAAAACAGAGAATCTGGGAGGTCAGTCTATGATCAAAACAATTACAATGTAAAAGAAGGTAAACATGTAGGAACAGAGATCCACATGGTGAGGTCAGGTAGATTACAGGATAAAATAGACTGCACTAAATGGAGACAAAATTTAATGGACTATAAGACAATCTCCAAGAAAATTAACACTTCAAGAAAGCTTCCTAGTGAAAGTTAACTCCTTTAGAAGTCCTCAGATGAGTAGGTGATGTTTGAATGCATAGTGACAGCACCTTTAGCTAGTCCACATTCTCTTTTCTCAATTGAGAAAGGCCACCTGTATACACCCTTTCTGCGAGGTAGGGTTTTTGTGGAGACCAAAAGTGGAAACTTAATGAGAAAGAGTGTTTTCACTTTGAAAATCTCTGCTGCTGGGTCAGAGCAACTAGAAAATCTGGATAAAACACACACAAAAAAAACACAAAAACAAAAGACCAATCTGGAGGCATTGGAATGTTGAGCTATTCAAAAGTTCCAGGAGCCAGAGGGAAGGAACCCTCATACAAGTGAGTCCAACATTTGATTGGCCAATGTTTGAGCAAGTTTTGAGCTACAGACTGAGAATCTGTGAAGAACTTCCGGTAATCCCTCAGGACTAAGAAGACCAAAAAATTGGAGTTGGATGATATTATGGGTTGAATTGTGTTCCCAAAAAGGATATACTCAAATCCTAAACCCAGATACCTGTGGATGTGACCTCGTTTAGAGCTAGTGTCTCTGAAGATGATATTAATTACGCTAATATGATGTCATATTGGAGTAAGGTGTGTTTGACTGGTCTCCTTATAAGAAGAGACATGGACACAGACACAGTGGGAAGAAAGCCATGCAAAGATGGAGATAGAGATTGAAGCTATGCAGCCAGAAAGCAAAGGACACCTGCGGCCACCAGAAGTCAGAAGAAACAAGGAAGCCTCTCCTCTAGGTCTCCAGCTGGAGCACGGCCTTTGCTAACACCTTGATTTTGGATTTCTTGCCTCTAGAGATCTGACACAATAAATATATGTTGCTTTAAGCCACTCAAGTTTGTATAATTCATTACAAAAGCCCTAGAAATCTAATACAGGGTCTGTCAAAACAAGGATTTGAGAGCCAAAATGGCTGACAGAGGAGTGAACCTAAAGCTCTTCACTGTTTTTCTGTCCAGTCATTTGTTAAGGCAAGAAGCTATGAGGCCTAACTCAAAACAGCTAAGGGGCTAAGTGGAACTTTCAAGTGTCAAGGTGCTAAGGAGGTAAGAATTAGAGTTCAGAATTGACCAAGATCAGAGCACTAACAAAATCTTAGGCTCTCTGTTGGAGACTATAGTTGGTGGGATAAGCCAAATGTAGAACTAAGCTCAGAAAGAATGCAGAACAGATTTAAGGCAGACTAGCCACTGCTGACTGAGGTAACATGATTTCCCTCTAGCTGCCTCCCAAAGGCAGAATCTTGTCTGTCAGAAAAGAATATCATTCAAGAAACTCTACAATTTTGTGTCCACAATATTTGCCAATCAAACATAACCAGACACAACAAAAAGCAGAACTAAGGATGAGGTGGCGGTAGACTACAGAAACAAAACTGTCTCACAGATGACTCCGTTATGACTGATAATCTGACTCAAATGATCAGATACAAGCTTTTAAATAACTGTGATAACATGTTCAAGAAAGGTGGAGAATTCCATCGGAGAACTGGGCTTCATTTAAACAAACTTAATGGAAATTCTAGCACTAGGAGATATCACTGAAACATACAAACTAAGTAGAGGAATTTAGCAGCAAATTAGGGTTCTGGTATGGTACTGTAGGATAAGCACTGGACCACTGGTTTGCTTTGAACCACAAGGTCAGCAGTTCACCAGCTTCTCCTCGGAAACCCTATACAGGGTCACTATGAGTCAGAACCGACTCAATGGCACTTGACAACAACAACATAGTTAGAACTGTAGAACTGAAAAATAAATCATTATAAAACATCCAGATGCAAGTTAATGAAGAAAATTATGGGAAATACAGAAAAAAAGCATAAATATGTTGGGGGTTTATGTCCTATAAAAAAGTTTTACCA
>NW_006408578.1:1641292-1659836 GCF_000296735.1 Chrysochloris asiatica | reverse complement strand
AGAGAGAGAGAGAGAGAGAGAGAGAGAGACATAATTTGAGTACTAGAAGGGTAGAAAGAGAATGGGCAAAAAGCAATCATTGTGACAATGGTGAAGTGAAGATTTCCCAAAACCATCAAAAGACATCAAGTCACAGGATCAAAATAAATGAATAAAATAAAAACACAATGAATCCCAAGCATAAATAAGTACAAAGAAAATGGCAAAAAGCCATGCAAGTAGAAATGATTATTATGTCATAATTACACATAGAGACTCTTTTACTATTGAAAAAAGAACATGTTGGGATTGTCTGCTTTATCCAAACGACCAAGAAAATCAAAGAAGAAATGGAAAACCCCAAGATAAAGGTATTCCAAGCAATTGAAAAATCAGTTAATATTGATTAATCATTATAAATATTTATAAATAAGAAATTAATTTTCATAAAGTACTTGCAACATTGCCTGGCACATAGCAAGAAATATAAGAATTATGAATAATGCTTCAATAAACGTCAGTGTGCATATATTTACTTACGTCCTGGCTCTTATTTCTTATGGATACCAAGTAGAGGGAATGTTGGGTCATGCGGTATTTCTAAGGGGCTCTGGTAGCATAGTGGTTAGGAGTCAGGCTGCTAACCTCTAGGTCAGCAGTTCAAAACTACCAGACGTTCTGCAGGAGAAAGATGAAGCTTTCTACTCCCATAAAGAATTACAACTTCGGAAACCCTATACAGGGTTGCTATGAGTCAGAACTGACTCCATGGCATACCTCCACCACAACTGTGGAGTCCTGGTTTAGCGCTATAGGGTAAGCACTGGATTGCTAACTGCAAGGTCATCAGTGGTTCAAACCCACCAGCCACTCCTTGGAAACTCCATTCAGGGTCTATGAGTTGGAACAACTCTATGGCACTTAACAACAATAGTCTATGTCATTCAGGACCTTCGTCTTTTAACTGACTTTTAACTACTTTGCCGATCACCATGTCCTTCGCCAGCTATCAGTCCTCTCCGATGACGTGTCCAAAGCATGCGAGACGAAGTCTTATCATCCTTGCTCCTAAAGAACACTCGAAAGTACTTCTTCCAAGACAGGTTTGTTTCTGGCAGTCCGTGGTATACTCAATGTATTTGCCAGCACCATAATTTAAAAGCATTGATTCTTCTTTGGTCTTCCTTATTCATTGTCCAGCTTTCATATATATATATAAGGCAATTGAAAATACCGTAGCTTGGGTTAGGCACATCATAGTCCTCAAACTGATGGGGTTTTTTGGTTTTTGTTTTTTGCTTTTTAACACTTCAAAAAGCTTTCTTACAGCAGACATGTTCAATGTAATATGTCACTTGATTTCTTGACTATGGCTTCTAGGGATATTTATTGTGGATCCAAGTAAAATAAAGTCTTGGACAATTTCAATCTTTTCTCTGCTTATCATGATGTTGCTTTATTGATCCAGTTTTAGGATTTTTGTCTTTTTCATGTTGAGGTCTATTGCATACTGAAGGCTGTATTCTTTGATCTTCTTTCTGTAAGTGTTTCAAGTCCTTCTTGCTTTCAGCAGGGTTGTATCATCTGCATATCACAGGCTGTTAAAGCGTGTTAATCCTGATGCCATGTTCCTTATCTAATCCATCTTCTCAGATTATTTACTCAGCATACAGATTGAACAAGATGGTGTAAAGCTACAACCCTGACACACAACCTTCCTGACTTTAAACCACACTTGTATGTTCTATTCGAAAGACCGCCTCTTGGTCTATGTACAGGTTCCTCATGCGCATAATTAAGTGTTCTACAATTTCTGTTCTGTGCAATGTTATCCATGTCTTCAGTCTCCTGATTTCTGAATAACAAATTAAACTGAAACTTTCATTTACATTTTAATGTTATTTCTCACTCTCATTTCCCCTTTCCTTGCTCTATCATTTGTGGAAAGCACCTTGTGTGACCAGCCCCCAAGACAAGCATCAACAATCAAAAGCAGGTGACTTCAGGTCTCCTTCTCCCTCTACCTTGTTTGGAAAGCCTCATCCTGAAGACATTTATCTAACCTATAAACAAACTTTTCCACTATTTCTTCACCAGCCTCCAAACACACCTAACCCAAACATCAAAGCTTTTGATTAATTAATTGTGATTCCCTTTATTTGGTTTTATTTTGAGTTCAAAATATACTTATTGTATTTTTACACAAATAACGTATGCAAATAAGGCTCTACATTTGTTTACCAACTGCACTGCCCTCCCCACTGTAAGGTATTTTTGTAAGCCCCAATATGCTAAATTTTACATGTTACTATTAAAAAATAGCATCAATTTTTAAAAAGGAATTGAAAGAAAGCCATACCCTATGTCAGTTTCAGAATACAAAGGTCCTTTTAGAGTTAACTTTTTCCTCATCAATATAGATAGTCTTGTCAGCATTCAGTATAACACTTTTTTCTAACTCCTGATATAATACAAAATAATGCTAAGGAAATTTCCATTTAGGTGGTTGCTATTGTTAGCTCCCTTCAAGTTGGCCTCCAACACCTGAAGGCCCTGTGCACAAAGAAAAGAGATAATACTTGGTCCTGCATGTCCCTGTCAGTTGTATTGTGATCACCAGACCTTTCTTCCTAGTCTCTCTTAATCTACAATGACTTCTGAAACCTGTTCAGCATCATAGCAAATCATGGGTGCTCTCACTCTGGATAGATGGCTGGTAGCTGCATATTAACTGTGTCTCCTGCACAAAAGGGGAGAATTCTACCACTGACCCACCACTGCCTTCTATTTGGGGTGAGAATTCTACTTTATTTATTATGCTGGGAAGGGGAAGAAACTTGCCTTTTATGAACATGTCAACTTAAGGCCGAGGTAGGCAACACAGAAGTAGTGAATTAAGGGAAAGCCGGCAAAAAAGTGTCTCCCAACAGCCAACCCTTCCTCCATCCCTCTGCGGTAGTGGCTTTCACTCTCTGCTCCATCACCATCTGCATCCAGCATCTCATTCCTGAGCGCCAGCATCAGGCTTTCTACCTAGGCTCATATCTCTCACAGGTATCCTTTCACACATCACTCCCCCAGAGGCCAGCATAGTGCTGTAGCCACCACAGGCCTCCCAGGCGTGCAGAGAGATCTGGGCCGCCTCCATTATTAAAGCCATACTGTATATTTTACAAAGAAAAGAGAGAGAGAGAGAGTAAGAAGAAGACAACAAAGTAAGAGGAGACAAGAATGAAAGGAGAAAAACAAAGCTAATGCTCTACTTGGGTTACCAAACTGTAGGTTGTCTTAGAAATTTGTTTTTAAAATATCATCTTAGGAATCGGTACACAAGGAGATAATAAATACAGAAATGGTATTGTGTTTTATAAATGTTCTATTTGAACATTTATAAAACAAAATAGAACATTTATAAAACAAAAGAATGAATTCATGTGGTCCAATTATTAGAAGCCTTGGTGGCACAGTGCTTGGCTGCTAACCGAAACGTTGATGGTTCTTGACCACCAGTAGCTGTGTGAGAGCATGATGGGAAAGTCGGCTTTCATAAGGATTGCTGTTTTTGCTAAGTGCCCTCGAGTCAGTTCTGACTCATAGCGACCTTGTATAGGTTTCTCAAGGAGCAGCTAGTGAGTTTGAACCACTGACCTTTCAGTCTAGTGCATTATCCCACGGCGCCACACAGCCTTGGAAAGCCAATGGGGCAATTCTACTCAGTCCTACTCAGAATTGCTATAGATCTGAATTGACTGGCTGGCAATGGGTAACGTGTCCAGGAATGAGATGAAAGGGCATCTGGTCCCTGGTTTCCCAACTTTATTTTGTTGTGGAACCCTGTGTTACAATGAAAGTGCGCTTCCTCTGGTTCATGTCTTGCTCAGCTTTCTGCTCTGAGGCTTCCAGGAAACTCCTCAGAGCCCCAGAAGTTGGAGGACAGACTGAAAATGACTGATCTGACTTAACCCTCGCATTGACAGACAAGTGAACCTAGGCTCGGGTCAAAAAGAAGAATTGCAAATGCATTTAGCCTTTTCTAAAGCATTTCTTAGTAGCAAAAAAAAAAAAAAAAGAAAGAAATGAAAATTCCCTCTTACATTTTTTTCTTCTTAACTTATCTTAAATCTTTGTCCAAGTTTGCCTTGCACCTTTAGACCCCTGCCTTGGGCGCTCAACTCCTCTTACAGAATCAGAGACTGTGTTACCACATACAACCAAAATATTCAATGGTCAGCCAAGCAACAAGTTGTTGCCAGTTTCAACCTCAGTGACGCTTTATGAGTCACTAAAAGAAAAAGAAAAGTTGGTGTTAAGCAGACTTCAATTCTTCTCATGGAACATGAGGTTTGGAAGTGTCCCTTATAAAGACCTGAGGATCTACTTCCAAAATATCAGTCACTGAAAACCCTATCAGAAACCACCTGATAAGAACTGGTTTTGTTTTTTTTCTATTGCAAAGAAGAGATTCAGTGTGTGTCAGAGTAGACTCATGCTCACGGGACTTCAACAGCTGAATTTGTTGTTAGTAGCTGGCCAGGCCTTCCTTCTGAAATAGAATAAAACCGCCAACCTTTTTGTTGCACTGCCTGGAGATTCCCTGATGAACCACTCAGGTGTGCCCTCCCGTTCATTCCGACTTATAGTGACCCTCTCAGACAGAGCAGAGCTGCCCCACAGGGTTTTCAAAGGTGTACTTTTTACGGCATCTCCGTGCCTTTTCTCCCATAGAGCCACTGGATGTGTTCCAATGAGCGTTCAACACTTGCACCACCAGGCTCCTTTGTGAATCTCTGTGGCTGTGTTGCTAAGTGCCGTCTAGTCAGTTCCAACTCATAAAGACCCTGTATAGGGTTTCCAAGGAGCAGCTGGTAGATAGCAGTCCAGTGCTCATCCTACAGCTCTACTATAGAATCCCAAATACAGAAAGTTAGGACTCACAGAATGACAGGGTAGGTGGGAAGGATGCCCCAGAACATCTGGCCCTGAGATGTGAACACGTGAGGGAAGTAGAACTCAAACATCTCAGACTTAAGCAGAAAATGACCCACTTCCTTTTTAATACCCAATTTATCTCTGTGCCAGCCTTTTACCAGGCTCCCTTCCCCAGATGTCTTTGGACATCCCCTGAGAAAGCCCACACATTTCTCAAATCTACCCTGCTTGTCGCTTGCCACCTCAACCACCATCTGGCACTAGGCCAATGCCCAACTCTTCTTGCTACCCCGAAACCCTACTCTCTGGCAGCTGGTGTTCTTTGTGCCTTTTCACTTCAAGCTTAGGCACAAACCCTTAATTCCTCTCAGAGGCAGTTAATACTGATTGGTAACATTTGAGACTTCATTAAAAGCTACGACATGGCTAAAGATAACTGCAACCCAGAGCGTCTCAAACAGGCTACTCAGTATGGTTACTGGTCAACTGCGCAGTCCCCACGCTCTGGTTTCAGGTGTATTTTTCAGGGATCAGTTCTCCTTTCCCCCTAAGTCTACACCCCAACTCTGCCAATGTCAAGGAGAGGAAAGCTTTTTCCTAAGGAAGAAAAAATTCTTTGAAAACGTATTCTCACCTACAAAGAAAACAAACTTTTAAGCCATTAGCCCCTCCTCTTGTCTAGAGAAGATCTTTGCTTTGCCTTTGAAATTGTTTTCTATCAAACAGCACAGTCTGTCTTCCAGATGAAGAAAAATCCCCATACCAGAGAAACAGAAACAAAACAGAACAATAAAACAACTTATCCTTTTATAAAGTGACATTTTCCTACTTTGAGGTATTGTTGTTATTGTTGTTGGTAAGTGCCTTCAAGTCGGTTCTGACCCATAGCTACCCTGTACAGGGTTTCCGAGGCTGTAAATCTTTACAGGAGCAGAAAGCCTTATCTTTCTCCCATGGAGCGGCTAGTAGTTTTGAACTGCTGACCTTAAGGTGCACAGCCCGATTTGTAACCACTACACTACCAGAGCTACTTTGAGGTATTAATGGTTTATAAATCATCTTGGAGCCCATTCTCAGCCAGAAACACCTCAAAACAGCTACACCTGTACTTCTCATGGGACATTCGGTTTAGAAAGGATCTTAAAACCATTGTATGAAAAGATTCTTCTCAATTGTGCTCAAAAGAAAGGCCTGCTGATCTACCTCCAAATGAACAACTATTAAAGAACCTATGGTACAGAATTCTGCTCTGACACACATGGGGTCACCAAGGAGTCAGAGGCAATCTGAAGGCAACCTTTTTTTGGTATTTTTGCACACGCAAAAAAGAAAAGAGAGACAAGGTCAGGATGTCTTCATAAGGAGACGTAGGGAAGCAATAAGTGTGGGAAACTGTATAGATCCGAGCTGTATGATGACAGGGTTCTCGGTGCTCTGAACCAATATGGTAGCTGCATGAAACATGGCAAGAATGACTGAAAACTGAATTCAAAGTTTTATTTCATTTTCATCTATTCAAATGTAAAATAGTCACACTGAAGAGCACAGATCTAGACAGCTACAGACGGCCTTGCTGGAACAGGAGTAGCTCTCTCTGGTGGCTCAGTAACTACCACGGTGACCACCGCTCTGGAAGAAGACAACCGCTACCCTCAGCTCACAGCTCCACCCTCACTATGACTCAATTCTGAGTCTCAGTTTGTGTTGGTCTTGCCACTGTGACCTAACCACACTCTAGCTTTCACTTGTTGTTGTTAGTCATCATCCAGACAACTGTGGTGATGGCACGTACAACACACCAAAACGTTGCCTGTCCCTGCATCTCTCCATGGTCTGTTGCAGATGTGACCTTTGGGATCTATAAGGTTTTCATTGACTGACTTTCCAAAGTAGATCACTAGGCTTTCCTTTCTAGATCATCTTAGTCTAGAAGCACTGCTGAAAATCTGCTCCTCATCACATCAAACTTGAGTCTCCTACGTGGAAGGAGAGAATTCTACTACAGAACCATTAGCACCCCGGCTTAGCTTCCCTTACCCATGGGTTTCTCGATCTTCCACTCACTGTGTTTTTTAGAAGATCTTCTTGTTTGAACATGCTCTCCAACATGTCTACCCAGTGTGAGCCTGTATCTATTCAAATACATCTAAGTACCCAGAAACTCATTGCCTCCAAAAGCATCCTGTTTATGTCTTTGGGCTGTTCTAATAGAAAAGATTTTCTTCATGAATGACTGAAACCAATCAAAAAGGAAAATCTTGGTCAAACACTTAATCATGAAAGAATTGAAGCAAAGTTCACCATCTTCCTCTCAGTCCTCACTCATGGAGCTCAGGTTGCTGGTGTTTCCAGGCCAGACCTGGCTTGCAGATGTATTTGGGGTTGACATGCACAAATCCTAACACAGAAAGTTTGGGATACATCACATGAAAATCCAGATCACAGACTCCTCTTGAAAAACAGAACGTTCTGGTAACATCGGACCTTGTAACAGTGGGAATTAAGTTTCTGCCACCTATTTAGATAGGGCATGTGTTGTCCAGGTGCCGTGAGACCCAAAAGGCCAGATTCTTTCATTCACAAGATGTATCTGACCCTGGTAAATATGAGAGTTTGAGGCCTCTGCTAGATAGTTAAGAATTGAGAAACCACACTGAAAGATCTGTTTATATATCTGTCTCCCAACCCCAGTCCATCAGAGAGTAGAGAAAGTCTTAGTACTCTACATTTTTATCACCTAGCATGACATTTTGAACATAGTGTTATTGCTAATTGTCATCAACTCATTGTGACTTTATGTATAAAAGAACAAAACATTGTTCAGTGAGTGCTATGTCCTCATCATGAGCTCTGGATGGTTTGGGTCCCTTGTGCAGTTGAAAATTCCCCTGGCCCCCCACTGCCATCGAGTTGATTCCATCTCTTAATGACTCTGTCTCTAAGGCAATAGATCTTTACAGGAGCAGAAAGCCTAATCTTTCTCCCCAAGAGTGGCTGGTGGGTTTGAACTGCTGACTTTTTGGTTAGCAGTCCAGTACTTACCCTACAACCTCATCAGAGCTCCTTGCAGTAGTTATTAAAATCAAACCAAGTCCTTTGTCATGAAGTCATTTCTTACTTATAGTGATTCACATTGCATTTCAGAGACTGGAGATCTTCATGGGAGTCGACAGCCTCATCTTTCTCTTGCAGAGTAGCTGGTGAGTTTAAACCATTGACCTTGCACTTAGCAGTCCAGCACCTAACCCACAGTGCCACCAGGGATTCTTAAAACTATTGTTGACAGACAAATCAACAATAGGACAGAGTCAAGTTGCTTGATAGAATGCCAAAGGAAGTAATCTTTGCAGAAGTAGATTGGCCTATCTTTCGACCTGGTGGTGGCTGGTGGAGTCAAACCACTGACCTTTTGGTTAGCAGCCAAGTATTTAACCATTATGCCACCAGGGTTCCTTCCCATACATATATGTAGTAAACTGAACTGAGCTAAAAAATGAGAATTCAGAATTACACAATGTCCCCAACTGGTTAGCTAACCACACAAGATAAATGACTACCCAAATGTCCCAACCGGAACTACCACCATATTCCCAGGACATAGCTTTTCTCCAAACTCTAGCTTACCCATGGTCTCAAAGGACTTTGTTGTAATATGGTCATAGCTCCAGGGTGACCTGCAGCCTGCCTCATCTCAGGTCAACACAACAAAAGGTTCCAGCACATCAGCCTTCCCTGCAGGGTGACCCCCATTCTCTACAACATACAGCCATAGCCCAAGCAAGGGAAGCCATGAAAGGTTGTGAAAGCTATTTTTAAACTTTCAAAGATCATACTGTACATCGATAATGGGAGCGCCTAAGTGCCTGGGTGTTTTGGCCCCAGTCAGCACGCCACCTAAATGCTGAAGATAATAATCTTGCTTTTAATAGTAGCCCCTTGAAAAGGAGCCCTGTTCAATGCAGTGTTGCATTAAATTGAACTGCTTTTGAATAGGCTGGGCTCTATTTCTTTATGAAGAAAATCTCTCTGTGAATCACCATTTCCCTGCGGTGACACATTCGTGTATTCAACAGGATACTTCACGGTTTTTTTGTGTGTGCAAGCTGAAGCTGAAAATATTTTACTAAATATAAATAACTCTATATAGTTAGAGGGTATTTTCTGCTTATTTCCTGCCTCTTATCCATTTCCTCTCTCTTGTTGTGTTCTTAAACCTACCATTTAGGGGCTACGTCTTCTTTTTTATATATACCTGGTCTGTCATCAGTGCTGTTGCTTACCATTGAGTCAGTGTTGACTCACAGGGAGTCCGTGTGTTCAGAGGAGAACTGCTCCATAGGATTTTCAAGACTGCGACCTTCAAGTGGCAGACTGCCTGTCTTCTGCGGAGTCACTAGGTCCAACTTTTTGGCTAGCAGTCCAGCACTTAACCATTTGCACCAGCCAAACACTCTACACTTTGTCTACTGCCCAGTATTTGTTGAAGGCTTAGTGTATGTAACCAAAGGGTCCTCTTAAAGGATTGGGTTTGGGGCTCTAGTTATATATTAAAATAATAATAACCAGTGATTACCACTGGGTGCCAGGCACTAGGTTGTTATGAATGACCATCAACCTGTCGGAATCATGGCAACTTTATGCCCAACAGAAAGAAATAGTGTTCCGTCCTGGACCATCTTCCTGAGATGTGGCTGCCAAATGGGTGTTTTGATCAAACTATCAATTCTTAGTTAAATCAGTTAAATAGCCAGACAAAGCCAAAAGATGTGCACAAAAGAAGTCAGCTAGCTTTGCTGTAATACCTATAAGAGTTGTGTGGTCCTAAGAGATCAATATTGTGTGTAAAAGAATGCAGATTGCTTTCAGTCCAAAGAACTTCTAGAGTTAGATGGGAAAGACATTTCTATTATCATAAAAGCCAACGAAATACAAAATCTAATCAAGTGATTACCCAGGAGGACATGGCAAACTTCTTAATCAGACCATGCAGACAGCAGACAGAACTGGACTTCCCTACTGTGGGCTATAAATGGATCTCCATCAGTACAATCAGACTCAACAACAATGGACTGTGAATAGGTCTCCATCGGTCCCATCAGACTCAGCAGCCAGAGTACATTCAGTGTTCTAGCTGAACCTTCTCATCTTCATGAACAGTTGAGACTGTGTCCCCAAAACACCTAAAATTGCACAACTGTGTCCCTAGGGGGTCAACACCTTTCAACCCCAGAAGAGTTAGAATTTAGTATGTTGTTGTTGTTAAGTGCCATCAAGTCAGTTCCAACCTATAGCAACACTGTATAGGGTTTCTGAGGAGCAGCTAGTGAGCTTGAACTGCCAACCTTGCAGTTCAAATGGCTTTGCAGACTGGCACATTAACCCACAGGGACACATTAGTATAGAAGCTGTCAAAATCTTTTGTATTGGGAAATGCCCTAGATGTATTTGTTGTTGTAAGAATTTGCAACGGTTAAAATAATTTGGACAGTTGGAATTAAAATTCAGAGACTGAAGAAGTAGTTCTCAGCACCTTTCTTTTACTTAAGGGCAGAAGCTGAAGTAGGCCGCCTTTATCAACACGTGGATCAAAAGGTTTCCTAAATGTTGGGAGATTTTGTAAGGAATTTATTGATTATGGACGTTTTTGGACATGACAAAGAAACACAAAACACAAAATTGGCATCCAGTTGCTTTCAACTCATGGTGAACAATGTTTATCATCAGAGTAGAACAGTGCTCTGTTGGGTTTTCAATTGCTCATTTAAAAAAAAAAAAAAAATTAGATCACCAGGCCTTCCTTCCAAGGCCCCTCTGGGTAGACTTGAATCTCCAACATTTCAGTTAGCAACTGAGCGTGCTAATCATTTGCATCACTCAGGGAGTCCTATAGCTATGGCCAGGCTTACTTTCAGGGGGCCAGTAAATGTGTATTTACTGAATGCATGACTTGCCAATCAATGCCTAACACAAGTTAAATAAAAGACAGAAACCTGACCCACGACCCACCCACACCATGGTTACTGGCAAATAGAATACTGGGACAGCCACGGTGCTTTCATGGGGATCTTTCTAAGGGTTAATGACTACTTATTTGAATTATAGTGTAGCAGCTGCAGATTACATCAGATTTTCTGCCACATTGGCTTAAATCAACACGATGAATCCTTCAAGGGGAAGGCCAAGGCACCATTTGCAGACCCACTAGAAAGACTGAGTAGTAGGACCCAACCAAATGAGCTTGGGAGAGATTTGCTCTGCTCATGATGGGGACATTTCAGACATTTTCATAAAAACGAAAGAGAGAAAGAAAGGGAGGGCAGAATCCAAGACCGCAACTGTGTCTCGGGCCCAATGTCGGGGCATGACAGAATGTTGGGAAATTGCTTAATTAGTTTGAACAACAAATGCACATGTAGTTCCTAGGGGTCTTTGTTCTCCCTGGTCCTCCCATCAGGTGAAAGAACGTGTCACACATGGTTGCAATCATCACATTCCTAATAAAACACACATTCTGGAATCGTCAACAGCTCTTTCCTAA
Source organism: Chrysochloris asiatica (assembly GCF_000296735.1). Taxonomy (NCBI): domain Eukaryota; kingdom Metazoa; phylum Chordata; class Mammalia; order Afrosoricida; family Chrysochloridae; genus Chrysochloris; species Chrysochloris asiatica. The sequence goes on along the minus strand of NW_006408578.1, from coordinate 1,648,390 downwards.
AGATGCCAAAGGCCTAGGAGGTAACCACAGCCTTCAGAAGTTCAGCTCGAGCAATTCCGGCACATTGGCTCTTCAGTTAAGCAGACTCAGACGCAGTCTTGAGTGGTACATATGTCTGGCTCCCCTTCCTCCCTGTGTGTACGTAGCTTTGCAGTGGAGGATGACTCCTCATCTGCTCTTACTGTCTCCAAACCCCGAAGAAAGAAGGGCACACTGGGAAAGCGAGCTACTGTGTGCACGTCTCAGAAAATCTCAGGGCGGATATTTTCTTGGCAATTCTGGTGCATCATATTCAATTAATTCCCCTCAGCCAATGATTTCACTTTCTCTAAGAACTCTGGAGAGACCCCCCCAAAAAAGTGAAGTAATGCAATTCCAACTCCTTCTGCTGCAAAGCTTTCAATCAGCTGCAAGCAGCAGCCACTCTGAGGACTCCACTAAGGGTGGGCAGCCTGAGTTGGGGGTCCCAAGGGCAGAAGGGAAGACATGGAAGAAAAGAGGGAGTAAAAAAAAAAAAAAAATCATATTTCTCTTGCAGGGAGTGAAACAGATGCCCAGATGATAAACCTAACTTCCAATTACTTGCCTGAAACCAACCCTGAAATGTAAAGTTGTATTTCCTCAACAAACAGGCAAAAGATCCAGTCTGTAAACAGCAAGAACTTTATCACAGACATTTAGGGCTTGTAAAGGAAGCTCCACCTCGTGTCAGCATTTCCTCGTTGTTGAAGGACAGGCGGGCTTCAATCTTTAAGGTTCTTTACTTCTTCCAAAACAAAAACAACCCAGTTTGGAACTGAGACAGATGAAGGGTTAGTTTTCTCCAGATGTAAAGTCAGGACCACTTTCATGAGAATGACCTGAGCTGCAGGTTAAAAAAATGCACATTCCCCGGCCATCCCCCAGACTCACTGAATTGGACTCTGCCTTCTGTCCCGGGAATCTACATTGTCAACAAGTGACCCCAGATGCATTCTGTGCACCATAAATTTGAAAACCACAGATATAAAAAATATATGACTCTAGAGCAAAGGTCACCAAGTTTTCACAGGAGAAGACTCAAGGCACCTATTGTTCTGGCCTGCAGTACATCCTCAGGTACCCCCAGGAAGACAGGGCAGAGCCGTGCTTCTCCAACTTGAAAGTACGCAGGGATCTTATGTGAAATGCAGATTCAGATCCAGTTGGCAGAAAGGACTGCTGCATTTCTAATCAACTCCACCACCAAGGTTGGTACCACATTATGGATCCCAAGGTCCAGCTGGAAGTGGGTGGAGATTCCTTTATAATCCTAATAGTCACGGGTTAGAAAAGTTGCACTTGGAAGTCCCTCAAACTACAAAGGTCTCCTTTTATCTGGCAAAGTATTTAGTCACTTTTAAAACGCAAATACCCTCCCCCCTATAGTTTGAAGCTTCTGTGTGATTTATTTTAACCCAATTGCTATCTTCCTAACTGAACTCAGCCCAGAGTAGTGCAAAGAGTTGACACGCTGGCACACACAGAAAGTTGGAGGTTTGAGTCCACCCAGGGGCACTGTCAGATAACCACTGGAGTATTAACTGCAAGGTCGGTGGTTCAAACCCACCTGTTGCACCCTGGAAACCCTACACAGGGTTGTTATGAGTCAGAACGGACTCCAAGGCACTTAACAGCAGTAAGAGGTACCTCCAAAGAAAGTCTTAGTGATCTGCTTTGGAAAAATTAGCCATTGAAAACCTTAGAGAGCTAACGGAGTTGCCTTGACTCAGAGTGGACTGGAAGCCAATGGGTTTTAGCTGAACTTGGCCCCACTCAAATGATACAGATATTAATAGAGAAGAGGAAATAGGGCATCAGCAAGTCTGAAGGGGCTGTGTCTTAGGGCTCAGTAGTGTGAAAAGGTTTCTGGATAGAAGAGAGCAGGGCTTTGAACAGGTTCATTCTGGGCCCATTCCCTGCTGAATATTTGCATTGTCACCTCAGATACGTTGTTCTTATTGTTAGGTGTCTTCAAGTTGGTTCCAACTCATAGCAATCCATAGCAACAGAACAAAACACTGCCTGGTCCTACATCATCCTCACAATCTTTGTTTGAGCCACTGTTGTTGCCACTAAGTCAATCCATCTCATTGATCTTTCTCCTTTTTGCTGACTCTCCATTTTTCCAAGCATGACGTCTATCTCTAGGGACTGGTCCCTCCTGACAGCATGTCCAAAGTACAAGAGAAAAAGTCTCACCATCCTGGCTTCTACGAAACATCCTGACGGTCCTTCTTTCAAGACAGATTTGTTTGTTCTCCTTGCAATCCATGGTATTTTCAAATGCATAGATTCTTCTTTGATCTTCTTTATTCAATGTCCAACTTTCACATGTATATGAGGCAATTGAAAATACCATGGCTTGGGTCAGGTGCTCCTCACTCCTCAAACTGACATCTTTGCTCTTATACACTTTGAAGAGATCTTTTGAAGATTTGCCTGCAATATGTCAGTTGATATACTAATTCAGAAGGAGGTCTGGTAGCGGTTACAAGTTAGACTGCTAACCTCAAGGTCAGCAGTTCAAAACTACCAGCTGTTCTGTGGAGAAAGATGAAGCTTTCTGCTCACGTAAAGATTTACAGCCTCGGAAACCCTGTGCAGGGTCACTATGAGTCAGGACCAACCACGGCACATCACCACCACTATACTAAATCAGAATTTACATTTTAACAAGATTCCCAGAGAATTCTTACGGATTCTCAAATTATACTTAGCAATTAAATCAAATACAAATTTGCCACAGATGCAACATGAGCATCTCAACAGGACAACTTCTGTATATCCTTGGACTCAGTCTTGTCCCTGCAGGAACTGGAGGTCCAACAAGTGGGCCCCAGAACTGGGGGAAGAGAGGACCTCTGGCATTGGGTCATGTTTTTCACTCTGTGCTATTGGTTGCTCATGATAAAACAGGACCTCAGTACTGGAGTGTCAAATAACAATTAATGATACTAAGTCCCCATTAAGCCAAAATGCACAAAAGCCAGCTTGTGTTATTGTCCATTTGAGTCCCACAGCCATGTTGTTCGGAGTCTTGGCGTGGCCCTGTGGAATAATTCACTGGACAGCAAGGCTGGTTTGAATCACAAGGTTGGTGGTTCAAGCTCACCAGCCACTCCTCAGAAACCCTATACAGTGTCATTATGAGTCGGAACCGACTCAACAATATTTAACAACATCCTTTTCAAACATACTATTGATGTCAATATTTGTTAGCTATCACCTGCTTGTCTAATCAAGGAACCTTGTGGTGTGTTGGGCTGCTAACCATTAGGTTGATGGTTGAAACCCACCAGTTGCTCCAAGGAAGAAAGATGAAGCTGTCTGCAGCCATAAAGATTTACAGTCTCAGAAACCCTAAAGAGTAATTCTATTCTGTCTGATAGGGTTGCTAGGAGCCAGTATCAACTTGACAGCAGTGGGTTTTAGGGTTGGGGCTCCTCTAACTAGAATACAAGCTTCACAAGAGCAGGGATCTCTGTGTTGTTCACTGGTGTGACTTAAACACTGCATTCCTTTCCTGCAACTGCTGCGATAACTTACCAAAAAGTGGGTGCTCACAGTTCTGGAGGCTAAACATCCAAAATCAATGTGTCAGCAGGTCATGCTCACTCCAAAGACTGGGGAAGGGTCTTCCTTGTCTCCCCAACTTCTAGAAGCCTCTAGCATTCCTTGGCTGTGGCAGCAAAATCCCATTCTCAGCCTAGGTCTCACAAGGCCATCTGACCAATTTCTTGTTTCTTCCTCATCTTTTTCTACTAAGGGTACCACTTACATTAGATTAGATCCCATCCCACTCCAGTATGACCTCAAGTTAACTAATTATATCTGCAAAGATTCTATTTCCAAGCAAAATCACATTCACAGGTAACGGAGGTTAGGACTTGAACATAGTTGTTACTGTTAAGTGCCGTTGAGTCAGTTCAAAGTCATAGTGTATAGGGTTTCAAAGGAGCGGCTGGCAAGCTTGAACTGCTGATCTTGTGGTTCAAACTGACTTTATGGTTGAGTGCTTATCCAACAGCACCACACCATGACTCCTTCCAAATCATAGCAACCCTGAATAGGATTTCTGAGGAGCTGCTGGTGGGTTTAAACTGCCGACCCTGCAGTTCAAACTGACCTTGCTGTCCAGTGCTTATCATTTAGGGGACACAGTGCAATCCATTAACAAGCACCGAGCGCACGGATCCCCATAGTAGATGTTTAACAGTCATCTGTTGTAGCATTGGCAAATGAAAGATTACTGTTGGTAAAGAATTTTGGAACATTTGAGAAAATTGAAGCTTCACTGTATTTGTAAATTTAAATTATTTGAATTATAAAAATTATTTAAACACATGGGAAGGTTTCATTTGATATTGAGCTATTTTATGTGCTTAACAAGAAAATCAAACATTTTAGATTTGTAAATGCAGCTAAAAATGTCTTAGGGACTCTAATGTACTAATTTACAAACGTCTCTTATGGGTATAAAAATATGCCAGAGTTATAAATAGAAAAGTTAAGATTTATAAGTTGATGTTAAATGTTTAAGAAAACTTTTTTTTTTCCAGGTTTCTAAATTTAATAAATTGGATATCATATTTTTAAACACCACAGTAGTTACACAAAGTACTTATTGTATAGAAAAGTCACCATAGAAAGCAGCAAACAAGCAAACCACCTCCCATTGTCAAATACTGCAAAGGAGAAGTCTAGCGTGGCCTACCCCAGTTAGAGATGTTGCAAAACAGACCCAAGTGGATTTGGTTAAGTATGACTCAGATTATGAATAGTGTGAAAGGCATCAAACTTTCCTACAATGTCACTACCAAATGACAATGAAAGCATGTCTCAGAACCAATTATGCTATACATTTTGACACTTCGTATACTTCCGTGACCAAGTAAGTGTAGTACATTGTCTAGAACCTTTATATATACTCAGAGGCTCTGAGCTTTCAGGTACAAGATCAGTTCACTAGCTTTCACCCTTGTCATGGCATCAGGCAGCAACCAGTAATTCTCCAAACCAACCAAATGCTAAGCACAAGACTGGTTGAAAATCATGCCTGAAAACCAGTTCCCACATGGAACCCCTGAGACTATGACCTTTAGTCACACTTCAGGTCTGGCTCACTCCTATGACCAATTTGTAACTAAACAATAGACAAGTCTATAAGGAGAACAAGGAGCTCTGGTAGCATAGTGGTTACGAATTGGGCTGCGAACCTTAAGGTCAGCAGTTCAAAACTACCAGCTGTTTCGTGGGAGAAAAATGAGGCTTTCTGCTCCCATAAAGATTTACAGCCTTGGTAACCCTGTAACAGGGTCGCTATGGGTCGGAACCAACTCCACGACACATAACAACAACAACATAAGGAGTACAATAACACCAGGGAGGTACACACTCCTTAGAATAACCAACCGTTTGAGATCAAAAGGGCAGCATTTACTCAAGGACAAAGTTCAGAAGGGTTGCGGGGTGAGGAGGAATAGAAACAGACAACTTAGAGACGAAATGGGATAGGTGATACTACATTGAGAAGAAGGTCAACAAGGAGATGAAACAAAATGTGTGTGAATTGTTGAACTGATGATCTGCTCTGTAAACCTTCCTCCAATTCACAATGAAAAGTTAAAAAGAAAGAAATAAAGCACAGTCCTCACAAGTACAAGTATAGAATAGTTAGAGGACTCACTACCTTGTTATTTATTCTCTGTTGATGTACGCTGTTGTTGTTGCTAGCTGTCATCGAGTTGGTCCCAACTCTTGACAACCCTACGTACAGAAGAACGATACACTGCCTGAGCGTGCACCATCCCCAAGATGCGTTGTGGATCACACTGTTGTGATCCACAGGGTGTTCAGTAGCTGGTTTTCAGAAGTAGATATCCAAGCCTTTCTTCCTAGTCTGTCTTAGTTTGGAGGCTCTGCTGAAACCTTGTCAGGTGGTGGTAGCTGCACTGAGGGGCACTGGCTGGAATCAAACCTGGATCTCCTCCATGGAACATGAGCATTCTCACCGCTGAACCACTACTGGCCCCAAATACAAGCCAAGCCAAACCAGTTGCCATTAAAATGTCTCAACTGATGGTGACCTCATGTGTGTCAGAGTACGGCTGTGCTCCTCAAGGATTTTTAATGACTAATTTGGGGGGAGTAGATCACCAAGACTTTCTACCAAGGAGCTTCTCAGTGGACTTGATCCACCAAACTTTCATTAACCACTACACTATCCAGGAATTCCTCATGCAAGTATTTGTTGTATGCCACAGAGTGGGTTCCAACTCACAATGATTCTGTATAGGATCTCCAAGGAGCAACTGGTGGGGTTGAACCATACCACAAATTAGGGAGTCTTAAAATATTACAAACAACACAGATTCTCTGCAGTCTTTCTAATTTCACAAAGTGTGCATTTCTAGAACCCATCAAGGTAGCCAATAAACCCTTAGCACCCCATTGTGAGCATTCATGATGCTGATTCCAAAAGCAATTGACTCTGGGTTTAGTCCAGATCAGAGTCGCCAGAAGTGACCACAGAAGGCTGTCCCTTCAATACAAACACAACCATGTCCCACTGCCATGAAGAGCTAGGGGTCACACCACTGAGGACAGCCTGTGTTCTTTTCCTCCTTCTCATTCATCTGAGGATAAGATGTTGTTGTTGTTAAGTGCTGTTGAGTCGGTTCCAACTCATAGCAACCCTGTATAGGGTTTCCTGGGAGTGGCTGGTGGATTTGAACTGCTGATATTGTGGTCCAGTGCTTATCCTACAGCGCCACACCAGGACATCTCTAACTTACTTTGTTGTTGTTAAGAGCTGTTGAATTGGTTCCAGCTCATCGCAACCCTGTATAGTATTTCTGAGGAGCAGCTGGTGGGTTTAAACCCCTGACCTTGTGGTTCACAATCGAATGCTGATCCTACAGCACCACATGAGGATAAGATTGTTGTTGTTGTTGTTATATGCCGTGGAGTCGGTTCCGACTCATAATGACCTTGTAGAGGGTTTCCAAGGCTGTATAATGACATGGAGAGATGGAGCAGCTGGGAACTTTAGGCCCAGAGAGGGAGAGGGGCTGTGTG